>NC_090383.1:42645249-42769841 GCF_036365525.1 Heterodontus francisci | reverse complement strand
CCCTGCACCTTTTACCTGTCAGTTGTGAAACTGACCCTTGCAATATTTTTAAAAAGCCGGTCTGAAGAAGCCAATGTAAGATTTCTGGTTCCTGAAATTACCAGTCAGGGACTTTAAAATCTTTTACCATGAACACTGGTGGCAGTGGTACAGACACGTTGCTGAGCCCTGTATCCCAAGTTGATTAGGAAGTCGGGTGCAGATAATGAAAGGGCTTGTCATAATCTTCCAATCTTCCCTAGATGCTGGAAAGGTGCCAGCGGATTGGAAAGTGGCAACTGTGACATCCTTGTTCAAGAAATCCTTGTTCACTGGGCGGCACAGAGGGCGCACTGGTCAGCACCGCAGCCTCACAGCTCCAGCGACCCGGGTTAGGTTCTGGGTACTGCCTGTGCGGAGTTTGCAAGTTCTTCCTGTGACCGCGTGGGTTTCTGCCGGGTTCTCCGGTTTCCTCCCACAGCCAAAGACTTGCAGGTTGATAGGTAAATTGGCCATTGAAATTTCCCCTAGTGTTAGGTAGGTGGTAGGAGAATTGAGGGAAGGTGTGGATGTGGCAGGGAACATGGGATTAATTTAGGATTAGTATTAATGGGTGGTGTTGATGGTCGGCACAGACTCAGTAGGCCAAAGGGCCTGTTTCAGTGCTGTATTTCTCTCTGACTCAAAAGTGGGCAAGGTCTTTTCTAGTAACTACAGGCCAGTCAGTTTAATACCTTTAGAAAAAAAAATTAACAGGCACATGGAGAGGCTTCTTTTCTCTACTGCAAACAGTCTTCTTAAACCCCTCTCCCCTCCACCTCACCTCCAACAATAAGCGCAAGGAGCTCATGGACATCTTTGTCACTAAGATCGGCTGCATCTGCCCCATCCCTCCCTTTCACTAGCCAAACTTCCTATAATGCTTCCCTGCTCTAGCCCTGAACTCGCATCTTTCTCCAGTTACTCTCCAACTCCCCTCTTGCCATCTCTGAGCTCATCTTGTTCACAAGACCCTCGATCATATTTCCACTAAACTGATCAATCAACTTCCCCTTCTGGTCCCCATGTTAGCCAATGTTGTAAACAGTTCTCTCCAAGTGTTGTCCCTCTCTCCAATCTGCCATCATCACTCCTGCCCAGAAAAAACAACTTTTGACCCCACTGCCCTTGCAAACTACCATCCCATCTCCAATCTTTCTTTCCTCTCCAAAGTACCTGAATGTGTTTTCGCCTTCCAAATCTGTTCCCATCATTCTCGGAACTCCATGTTTTAATCCCTTCAATTGCTCCTGCCACAGAACTGAAACAACTTTTATCAAAGTCACAAACAACATCCTATGTGGCTGTGACATAGAGTCAGAGAGAGATACAGCACTGAAACAGGCCCTTCGGCCCACCGAGTCTGTGCCGACCAACAACCACCCATTTATACTAATCCTACATTAATCCCATATTCCCCACCATTCTCCTACCACCTACCTACACTAGGGGCAATTTACAATGGCCAATTTACCTATCAACCTGCAAGTCTTTGGCTGTGGGAGGAAACCGGAGCACCTGGCGGAAACCCACGTGGTCACAGGGAGAACTTGCAAATTCCGCACAGGCATTACCCAGAACCGAACCCGGGTTGCTGGAGCTGTGAGGCTGCGGTGTTAACCACTGCGCCGCCCAGAGACAAGGGTTCATCCGGGACAAAGGTAAAATTTCCCTCCTCCTCCTTCTTGACCTGTCTGTAGCCTTTGACAAAGTTGATCACCATCCTTCTCCAACGCCACTCCAACTGGTGTGGCTGCTCTCGCCTACTTCCATTCTTATCTAACTAATCATAGCCAATGATTCATGGTAATGGCTTCTTGTCCTGCTCCCACACCATGACCGCTGATGTCTCCCAAGGATCTATCCTTGGCCCCTCCTATTTCTCATCTACATGCTGCCCCTTGGCGACACCGTCCAAAAGCACAGCGTTAGTTTTAATATCTGTGATGACAACACTCAGCTCTACCTCATCACCACCTCACTCGACTCCTGCACTGTTGCTAAACTATCAGACTGCTTATCTAACATCCTGTACTGGATAAGCAGAAATTTCCTCCAATTAAATATTGGGAAGACTGAAGCCATTCTTTTTGGTCCCTGCTCCAAACTCTGTTCCCTAGCTACCGACTCCATCCACAAGAAATAGAAGCAGGAGTAGACCATATGGCCCATCGAGCCTGCTCCACCATTCAAAATGATCAGTTTAGGATACAACTCCACTTTCCCGCCCGCTTGCCATACCCCTTGATTCCCTGAGACCCCAAAAATCTGTCTATCCCAGCCTTAAATATATTCAACGATGGAACATGGTGGGACAGGTTCGATGGGCTGAATGGCCTACTTCTGCTCCAATGTTCCTATCTCAGGCCTAAATGATCGGCCTCTTATCCTGAGACTATGCCCCTGTGTTTTAGATTCCCCGACCAGCGGAAATAATCTCAGTGCCTACCCTATCTAGCCCATTTAGAATGTTATATGTTTCAATGAGATCACCTCTCATTCTTCTGAACTCCAGAGAATACAGGCCTAATTTACTTAGTCTATCATAGGACAACCCCCTCATCCCTCTCCCTGGCAACATTCTACGATTAAGGCAATCTGCTCACAATCTTGGTGTCACATTTGACTCCGAGTTGAGCTTCCGACCTCACATTCATGCCATCACTATTGTTATGATCCCTGTGGAGATCACCAACAAACCAAAAGAATCGAATCCAGCGACTGACTCCAATTTAGGAAACAAAAACCAAATGAACAAGATTTCACTTTTATAAATTTTACCTTAACACTTAAAACGAAACAAATATAAATTAAACCTGCACTAACAGTTAAATCACAGTCGATATACATCGTAAAGGTTACGCATTAATTATCAGATGCACAGATAGTTCCCATGAGTCCTCCATGCAGTCTTATCCACAAGATAGCAATGACCTGTCACAAAGTTTATCATAAACAGGAACTTCCTCGGGTCGTTTTCCCAGACCTGTCCTCCAGGATGCAGACATGGAAGTAAGGGTGTCCCATTGACAGCGAGTGATGCAATTTTCCCTTTAATGATGTCTTGTCGGTTCTTGAACAACCTCGGCCTTGCCCACGACAGTCCTAATGGCGTAGTTTTGTGAAGGGGAGGACGTGTCTCACTAACTTGATTGAGTTTTTTTGAGGAAGTGATGAAGATGATTGATGAAGGAAGGGCAGTGGATGTTGTCTATTTGGACTTCAGTAAAGCCTTGACAAGGTCCCTCATGGCAGACTGATACAAAAGGTGAAGTCACACGGGATCAGAGGTGAGCTGGCAAGATGGATATAGAACTGGCTCGGTCATAGAAGACAGAGGGTAGCAGTGGAAGGGTGCTTTTCTGAATGGAGGGATGTGACTAGTGGTGTTCCGCAGGGATCAGTGCTGGGACCTTTGCTGTTTGTATTACATATTAATGATTTGAAGGAAAATGTAGCTGGTCTGATTAGTAAGTTTGCAGACGACACAAAGGTTGGTGGAGTTGCGGATAGTGATGAGGATTGTCAGAGGATACAGCGGGATATAAATCGGTTGGAGACTTGGGCGGAGAAATGGCAGATGGCGTTTAATCCGGACAAATGTGAGGTAATGCACTTTGGAAGATCTAATACAGGTGGGAAGTATACAGTAAATGGCAGAACCCTTAGGAGTATTGACAGGCAGAGAGATCTGGGCGTACAGGTCCACAGGTCACTGAAAGTGGCAACGCAGGTGGATAAGGTAGTCAAGAAGGCATACGGCATGCTTGCCTTCATCGGTCGGGGCAGAGAGTATAAAAATTGGCAAGTCATGCTGCAGCTGCACAGAACCTAAGTTAGGCCACACTTAGAATACTGCGTGCAATTCTGGTCGCCACACTACCAGAAGGACGTGGAGGCTTTGGAGAGGGTACAGAAGAGGTTTACCAGGATGTTGCCTGGTCTGGAGGGCATTAGCTATGAGGAGAGGTTGGATAAACTCGGATTGTTTTCACTGGAACGATGGAGGTGGAGGGGCGACATGATAGAGATTTACAAAGTTATGAGTGGCATGGACAGAGTGGATCGCCAGAAGCTGTTTCCCAGGGTGGGAGAGTCAGTTACTAGGGGACATAGGTTTAAGGTGCGAGGGGCAAAGTTTAGAGGGGATGTGCGAGGCAAGTTCTTTACACAGAGGGTGGTGAGTACCTGGAACTTGCTGCCGGGAGAGGTGGTGGAAGCAGGTGCGATAGCGACGTTTAAGAGGCATCTTGAGAAATACATGAATAGGATGGGAAGAGGGATACGGTCCCCGGAAGTGCAGAAGGTTTTAGTTTAGGCAGGCATCAAGATCGGCACAGGTTTGGAGGGCCGAATGGCCTGTTCCTGTGCTGTACTGTTCTTTGTTCTTTGATAACTCTTTAAGTCACCGAAAACAGCTGCTGTGAGTCCTATCCGCCAATGGCTAGTTCTGAGTCCAATCTCCTCAGCCTGCAGCCTGTTTTTTTTAAAACAACTGCTTGCTGTTTTCTAGCACACTCAACAGTTTGTTTCAGTTTTGCTGATCTTCTAAAATGAAACCTGAGCCTTGAATAGTCCTGGTCACATCTCTCTCACATGAGACTGTGTCCCATGTTTCAAACTGATTATGACCAGTTTGCCCTCCCAGAACTCTGAAGCTTTTAGTTTCATTTTCTGGTAAATGACTGGCTTAGAAAAAGTTTGAATCCAAATGCACCCAACAGTTCATTTAACAAGTCATCCCTTCACAGAACAGTCTGTCGACGCTCCTCCACCAGTCTTGCACTGCGGACTGCATCACACTTTGGCCGCCTATTTCCACCACCATATCATCGCCCCAGCACAGTTCACCTGTTACTGAAACTCTCATTCACGCCTTCGTTACTTCTAGACTTGCTGGTCTCCCACATTCTACTCTCTGTAAACTTGAGGTCACCAAAATTCTACTGTCCATGGCTTAACTCGCACCAAGTCCTGTTCCCTTATCTCCCCTGTACTCAGTGACCTCCACTGGCTCCTGGTCAAGCAATGTCTTTTTAAAATTCTCATCCTTGTTTTCAAATCCCTCCATGGTCTCACGCCTCCCTATATCTGTAAACTCCTCCAGCCCCACACCTTCCGAGGTATCTGTGCTCCTGTTATGCAGCCCTGATTTCAATCGCTCCACCGTTGGTGGCGTACCTTCAGTTGCCAAGGCCCCAAGCTCTGGAATACCCTCCCTACACCTCTCCACTTTGCTTTACTCCTTTAAGACACTCCTTAAAACCTATCTCTTTGACCAAGAGTTTGGTCATCTGACCTAATATCTCCTTATGTCGCTTGATGTAATATTTTGTTTCATAATGTTCCTATGAAGCACCTTGGGATGTTTTATTACTTAAAAAGCGCTATATAAATATAAGTTGTTGTTGTTGCTGCTGCTCATGTACAGTCGTCAACTTGTAAATAAGTTACAAGGGGGCAACGGGGGCACTAAGATTCACCATTGTGCAATTGGCCTGGGAACATTTCCAGGCATACCGTCGCCGGCAGGTGCCCGTACTGGCACTGGTGCTCGCGTGGATTATGTAAATTAGGGTACCTTCTCTTTTCAGGATCGTTATCCTATTCTGTGAGTTGTGAAAAATCTGCCTTTCTGTTCAAGGTTAACAAATTTAAAGCCCAGGAAAGTCCCTTAATGCAGCTGAAGGTCCAGTTAATAAAGTGATTTTGACCTGGGTCCTGAAACCAGCATCAAACCTCAATTTGCCTTTTTCAGGAGGGTACTCTAGATGCTTAGAAATCACCAAATTCCAATTTTGCAACTGGTGGAGTTCCAGGGCGATTGGAAGCAAGAGACCCCAACATGAAATTCATCCCCCTGCCCCCACATATTAATTTTTCACCCAAAATTGGGTACAAGATCCAACTTTGCTCTGTATCTCATGGCACCTGACTAAGAGCAGTCAGATTCAAACTACTATACTAGATGTGATATAGCTCTGCTTATTTCCAGTCCCAGAGTCAAAAACTTGCATTTATATGGTATCTTTAGCATAAAAATGGCATGGCACTTCACAGACAGATAAGGAAAACTGTTGCTAAGCAAAGCAGGGAAAGACGAGGAGGGTTACCTGAAACCTTAGCCTAAAGGTGGTTGATAGAAGACTTTTTAAAAGGAGAGAGGTACAGAGGTTCAGGGATGAGAGCCCAAGAGAGTAGACTCAGGGACCTGAAGACTATCATTAATTGGATGGCAAAAGGCCAGAGTGAGTGGAATAGCACATTTTGGGGGGATGGAAGCATTAAAGACCTGAAGGAGACTGCAGAGATGGAAGGAGTTTAGGATGATGAATTTTAAATTGATGGGCAGAATTCTGACAAAACCGATAGGCTAGCAGGAGGGGTGATGGGGTCGGCAGCAGGTTGGGAACCCGAATCTGAGAGCAGCAGGCTTTGCCATGGTTGTTTAACTAATCCACAGCAGTAGCACCCTGCTATAATGAAAGCAAAATACTGTGGATGCTGGAAATCTGAAATAAAAACAAGAAATGCTGGAATCACTCAGCAGGTCTGGCAGCATCTGTGGAAACGTTAACTCTGCTTCTCTTTCCACAGATGCTACCAGACCTGCTGAGTGATTCCAGCATTTCTTGTTTTTATTAGCACCCTGCTTCTGGGTTTCCCAAACAATCATGATGATGGCTGGCACCTGTCAATGGAAGGATTTCTATTTAAAGGGACCTCAGCATGGATCAGAATAGTTTCATTGCAGATTAATTACTGAGGCTTCATCAATCAGAAGAATAGAAGCACAACATGGGACGGCTGCGCCCACCACCACCCTGCCCAATACCCCAATTCTCTGACTCTTCCCTACAGTCGACGCTGAGGCTTCTGAGGGCCCACAGAGAAGCACTGCTACCCATGGACATGAGAAAGAGGCGAGCCTCTAAAATCCAACAGGTGTGGCTGCAAGTGGTTGATGAAATAAGCAGCAGGAGTGTGGTCCCTCACAGTTGGATTCAGTGCCACAAGAGGTTCAATGATCTTGAGAGAGCAGGAAAGGTGAGTGGCATCACACATCCAGGTGCCAACCACAACACTCTGATTTTCCCAGCATTCTCCTGCACAGTGTTCCTCAGACTAAAATACCTTGCAGCTCCACTCATTTCTCTCTCACCAGGCACCTCCTCACATCCCTATCTGAGCAGCCAACACTAACAATCACCCTCATTTACTGCCATCTCACACTCACCTTTCATTGCAGCAGCTTATTCGGGAGCAGAGAGTGCGAGCAAGTGAGCAGCTGGGAAGGTCAGTTTCAGCTTAAACTTAATTCCCTTTTGTTTTCGGCGGACCAAGGGGCTGCTGGGTAAGTAAAACCCTATATATTTGTGCCGTTTAAAATAACTTACCTTTCATTGCAGCAGCTTATTCGGGAGCAGAGAGTGCGAGCGAGTGAGCAGCTGGGAAGGTCAGTTTCAGCTTAAACTTAATTCCCTTTTGTTTTCGGCGGACCAAGGGGCTGCTGGGTAAGTAAAACCCTATATATTTGGGCCTTTGCTGAACCCGAGAAACTACACGGGTAGTGTCTCCCACCCTCCTCCTCTAACCAAAAAAAAAAGGACTCGGTGGTATGTAGATAAGGTAACGCATTTTCTACTTTTTTTTTTAATCGGGTGATTGGTAAAAACTTTTCGTTCCTTTTTCATTTTTTCTAAGTTTCAGACTAAGTTAAGTTTAAGATTAAAAATGGCAGGAGATCTCAGACCCGTGTTATGCTCCTCTTGCTCAATGTAGGAGCTCAGGGACACGGCTGATGTCCCTGACTCCTTCATGTGCAGGAAGTGTGTCCAGCTGCAGCTCTTGTTAGACCGCATGACGGCTCTGGAGCTGCGGATGGACTCACTTTGGAGCATCCGCGATGCTGAGGAGGTCGTGGATAGCACGTTTAGTGAATTGGTCACACCGCAGATTAGGATTGCTGAGGGAGAAAGGGAATAGGTGACCAAAAGGCAGAGAAAGAGCAGGAAGGCAGCACAGGTGTCCCCTGCAGTCATCTCCCTCCACAACAGGTATACCGTTTTGGATACTGTTGAGGGAGATGGCTCACCAGGGGAAGGCAGCAGTAGCCAGGTTCATGGCACCGTGGCTGGCTCTGCTGTTCAGAAGGGCGGCAAAAAGAGTGGAAGGGCTATAGTCATAGGGGATTCGATTGTAAGGGGAGTAGATAGGCGGTTCTGTGGTTGAAAACAAGACTCCCGAATGGGATGTTGCCTCCCAGGTGCACGGGTCAGGAATGTCTCAGATCGGCTGCAGAACATTCTGAAGGGGGAGGGTGAACAGCCAGTTGTTGTTGTGCACCAATGATATAGGTAAAAAACGGGATGAGGTCCTACAAGCAGAATTTAGGGAGTTAGGAGCCAAGTTAAAAAGTAGGACCTCAGAGGTAGTAATCTCAGGATTGCTACCAGTGCCACGTGATAGTCAGAGTAGAAATGAAAGAATAGTCAGGATGAAGGCGTGGCTTGAGAGATGGTGCAGGAGGGAGGGGTTCGGATTTTTGGGACATTGATACCGATTCTGGGGGAGGTGGGACTATTACAAACTGCAAGTCTCCACCTGGGCCGGACTGGAACCAATGTCCTTGGGGGTGCTTTTGCTAACGCTGTTGGGGAGGGTTTAAACTAATGTGGCAGGGGGTTGGGAACCAAATGAGGAGGTCAGTGGACAGTAAGGAGGTAGTAACTAAAGCCTGTAAGGAACTAGATAATGACGTCAGCGTGACTAAGGGAAAGAGTAGGCAGGGAGCAGATGATGAAAGCAAAGGGACTGGTGGTCTGAGGTGCATTTGTTTTAATGCAAGAAGTGTAGTAGGTAAGGCAGATGAACTTAGGGCTTGGGTTAGTACCTGGGAGTATGATGTTATTGCTATTACTGAGACTTGGTTAATGGAAGGGAATGATTGGCAACTAAATATCCCAGGATATCGATGCTTCAGGTGGGATAGAGAGGGAGGTAAAAGGGGTGGAGGAGTTGCATTACTGGTCAAAGAGGATATCACAGCTGTGCTGAAGGAAGGCACTATGGAGGACTCGAGCTGTGAGGCAATATGGGCAGAACTCAGAAATAGGAAGGGTGCAGTAACAATGTTCTGGCTGTACTACAGGCCTCCCAACAGCGAGCGTGAGATAGAGGTACAAATATGTAAACAGATTATGGAAAGATGTAGGAGCAACAGGGTGGTGGTGATAGGAGATTTTAATTTTCCCAACATTGACTGGGATTCACTTAGTGTTAGAGGTCTAGATGGAGCAGAATTTGTAAGGAGCATCCAGGAGGGTTTTCTCGAGCAGTATGTAAATAGTCCAATTCGGGAAGGGGCCATACTGGTTGGGGAATGAGCCCGGCCAGGTGGTTGAAGTTTCAGTAGGGGACTACTTTGGGAATAGTGATCACAATTCCGTAAGTTTTAGAATACTCATGGACAAAGACGACAGTGGTCCTAAAGGAAGAGTGCTAAATTGGGGGAAGGCCAACTATACCAAAATTCGGCAGGAGCTGGGGAATGTAGATTGGGAGCAGCTGTTTGAAGGTAAATCCACATGTGATATGTGGGAGGCTTTTAAAGAGAGGTTGATTAGCGTGCAGGAGAGACATGTTCCTGTGAAAATGAGGGATAGAAATGGCAAGATTAGGGAACCATGGATGACAGGTGAAATTGTGGGACTAGCTAAGAGGTAAAAGGAAGCATATATAAGGTCTAGGCGGCTGATGAAAGACGAAGCTTTGGAAGAATATCGGGAATGTAGGACCAATCTGAAACGAGGAATTAAGAGGGCTAAAAGGGGTCATGAAATATCTTTAGCAAACAGGGTTAAGGAAGATCCCAAAGCCTTTTATTCATATATAAGGAGCAAGAGGGTAACTAGAGAAAGGATTGGCCCACTCAAGGACAAAGGAGGAAAGTTATGCGTGGAGTCAGAGAAAATGGGTGAGATTCTAAACGGGTACTTTGCATTCACCGAGGAGAGGGACATGACGGATGTTGAGGTCGGGAACAGATGTTTGATTACTCTAGGTCAAGTCGGCATAAGGAGGGAGGAAGTGTTGGGTATTCCAAAAGGCATTAAGGTGGACAAGTCCCCAGGTCCGGATGGGATCTATCCCAGGTTACTGAGGGAAGCGAGAGAGGAAATAGCTGGGGCCTTAACAGATATCTTTGCAACATCCTTAAACATGGGTGAGGTCCCGGAGGACTGGAGAATTGCTAATGTTGTCCCCTTGTTTAAGAAGGGTAGCAGGGATAATCCAGGTAATTATCGACCGGTGAGCCTGACGTCAGTGGTAGGGAAGCTGCTGGAGAAGATACTGAGGGAGAGGATCTATTCACATTTGGAAGAAAATGGGCTTATCAGTGATCGGCAACATGGTTTTGTGCAGGGAAGGTCATGTCTTACCAACTTAATAGAATTATTTGAGGAAGTGACAAAGTTGATTGATGAGGGAAGGGCTGTAGATGTCATATACATGGACTTCAGTAAGGCGTTTGATAAGGTTCCCCATGGTAGGTTGATGGAGAAAGTGAAGTCACATGGGGTCCAGGGTGTACTAGCTAGATGGATAAAGAACTGGCTGGGCAACAGGAGACAGAGAGTAGCAGTGGAAGGGAGTTTCTCAAAATGGAGACGTGTGACCAGTGGTGTTCCACAGGGATCCGTGCTGGGACCACTGTTGTTTGTGATATACATAAATGATTTGGAGGAAAGTATAGGTGGTCTGATTAGCAAGTTTGCAGACGACACTAAGATTGGTGAAGTAGCAGATGGTGAAGGGGACTGTCAGACAATACAGCAGAATATAGATAGATTGGAGAGTTGGGCAGAGAAATGGCAGATGGAGTTCAATCAGGGCAAATGCGAGGTGATGCATTTTGGAAGATCCAATTCAAGAGTGAACTATACAGTAAATGGAAAAGTCCTGTGGAAAATTGATGTACAGAGAGATTTGGGTGTTCAGGTCCATTGTTCCCTGAAGGTGGCAACGCAGGTAAATAGAGTAGTCAAGAAGGCATACGGCATGCTTTCCTTCATCGGACGGGGTAATGAGTACAAGAGTTGGTAGGTCATGTTACAGTTGTATAGGACTTTGGTTCGGCCACATTTGGAATACTGCGTGCAGTTCTGGTCGCCACATTACCAAAAGCATGTGGATGCTTTGGAGAGGGTGCAGAGGAGGTTCACCAGGATGTTGCCTGGTATGGAGGGCGCTAGCTATGAAGAGAGGTTGAGTAGATTAGGATTATTTTCATTAGAAAGGCGGAGGTTGAGGGGGGACCTGATTGAGGTGTACAAAATCATGAGAGGTATAGACAGGGTGGATAGCAAGAAACTTTTTCCCAGAGTGGGGGATTCAAATACTAGGGGTCATGAGTTCAAAGTGAGAGGGGAAAAGTTTAGGGGGGATATGCGTGGAAAGTTCTTTATGCAGAGGGTGGTGGGTGCCTGGAACGCGTTGCCAGCGGAGGTGGTAGATGCGAACACGATAGCGTCTTTTAAGATGTATCTAGACATATACATGAATGGGCATGAAGCAAAGAGATACAGACCCTTAGAAAATAGGCGACATGTTTAGGTAGAGGATCTGGATCGGCGCAGGCTTGGAGGGCCGAAGGGCCTGTTCCTGTGCTGTAATTTTCTTTGTTCTTTGTTCATCCCTCACAGTTATCCTCCACAAATGATGGCATTCCATACTCTTCACACAATCCCATCATCACACTCATCACTCTCTACTTTCTCTCCTTGCAAGAGAAGAGAGTAAAGAACTATAGCCACCCTGAATGCCGTGGAGGAGGCAGCGATGGGGATCCGTAGGGTGTCGGAGTGCTCAGTTACCTGGTGACAGGATTACATACCCCACTGCCACATCGCGATCAATAATGTTGATTAGATGTTACCGCGAATTGAAATGTGAACATCCACACAATAGGACTTTGAATCTTTTCCTCAAATCAGTTTTCCTTCAAGTCTTCCAGCTCTACAGGAGCTGGAACTTGAGGAAGCCAAGGATTCCTCAGAGGAGGTGGCACACTCAAAGGAAGCACCATCACACGAGTCATGCACACCCTCCACCAGCATAGATATACACACCTCAGTAGGACCTCCAAGGTAGACAGCTAGGTGTACATCAGTACATGGGTAAAAGCCTGCCACCCGACCCGACCCCGATGGGTCCAGACATGTGCCCAGTTCTGGTTGGGTGGGGTCGGACTTCCAGGTCCATAATTCGGGCGCGCGTCGGGTTTCCTTTGGACACCTCTACTTGGAGGTCATCCACAAAGTGGACTATTCTAGAGCAGTAATAGAAAATGTGTGAGGTTCTGTTAGCATTCCCAGAGGCAGTGCTTACCCCTTGGAGAGAGGGGGGGAGTCCATGATGTCTCAGGCCTTTGCACTGATGAAAACCTCCATGGAAATAGTGGGCACCTGCATGGAGAATTACACACAGCAGCCAACTAAGTGCATGCTTGCCCTCACCAATGGCCTGTACACATAGACTGCCATTTGAAGGAAAGCCTCGCCATAGCCATTTAGCACTTCACTGAAGTGCAGCAAAGTGATCTCCAGCTCTTGGCCTGCAGGAAAGTGCGGGTGAGTCATGAAAGGGAAGGTGGAAAAAGGGCACAAGGTGCTCCTACTTCTCATTCTCTCAGCCCGCCCACCCCTCACTCAGAGCTCCACATTCTGCCTCTTACCCCAATAACGGAGTCTGCTCCTGCACAGGCGCAGGTGAGGCAGCCACAGAATGAAGGAATCATGGTAGCTTCTATGTGACTGAGCACCAGGTTGTTTCTGACATTTGCAGCCTCCTAGAACAAGACCTCCCTCCAGTGGACCAGTTGGACATGCATTGCCACTGGCCATCAAGGTCACCACAGCTCTGAATTTATTTGCCTCTGGCTCCTTCCAGGGATCTGCAGGCATACATGAAAGCAGCTGAACATTGAAGAAGTAGAATTCCTTTCGATTGACAAAGACTGCTGGTTTGTCTGATATGCCTTGATTGCCACATATGTGTGTAGTCTTTGACTCCCTGTGCCTGTGGGAATCTAGCCACTGCACCAAATCCAACACCTCTCTGGTTCTGACCGGTCTCATCAGTAGCAAAGTTGAAGTGGTGGTCCTGCAGACATGGCAGTTACCTGGGAGATGCATTTGTGAAATCCTGCAGATCCCTGGAAGGAGCCAGAGGCAAATAAATTCCAGGCTGTGGTGACCAAGTTGTGCATGTCCAACTGGTCCACTGGAGGGAGGTCTTGTTCTAGGAGGCTGCAAATGTCAGAAACAACCTGGTGCTCAGTCACATAGAGACAGCTGACCCTCTGTCTATAGACTCTGTACTGGGGGTATGGCCTCCTTCAAGTTGTGCCCATCCCCTCTTTCCTTAAAGTGGTATGTGGCTGAGGAAAAGGCAGCTGTTGCTGGTGTTGCTCCTACTGGACCAAGCGCTGTTGGTATTTCCGGAGCTGCTCCTCATGTTCCTCCTCAGAGATCCAAGGTAGACCTGCATAAATAGCTCCCATGCTGCAGTGAAGGCTGGCCTAATCCTGCTTCTAATTCGTATGCTCATATGTAAGTGTAGATCAAGGTGAGTAAAATCCAAGGTGGCAGAACTGACTACCTAAATATTGCAAATCACCTGCAAAGCAGTGAAAGCACATTCTCAGAACAAGTCCTGTGAGCAAAAGCCTTCCGCAAGGAAACTGCTGTGGTGCTTCAGTCTTTAAAGGCTTTCCAGCCTGTCAATTTCACAGAGCCATTAATCCCTGTGTGCTCTGACTTCTTTGAACTTGCCAAGTTTCACACAGCTCAGGAAACACCCCACTGTTTAAGCCAGAATGCTCGATTAAATTTACAATTAATTGGCACTCACCATATTCAACTGTCAGACCCAACATCCCTACAGGGGTTTCCCATGAGCCTGCAAACACCCACCAGTTAAATGTGGAAGTGTGGGGAATCACGTCAGGTTTCTGACACACTGACATTTTTCATGGATTTATGCCCCTCAACCGTGCCAGAAACATCCCACCATGTCCCAGCAACCTTGCATGTTAAAATAAAGCCCAATGTGTTGGGGAATGGGAATCCAATATAGGTATGAGAACATTGGCGATGTTTCAACAGATCTTAATGCAAGACATGATACTGACGGAATAGGCAAAGGACAGGATGCTGGAAAGGAAAATATTGGGGTAATCCAGCCTGCAGGTGACTAAGGCATGTACAAGGGGTTTCACCTGCAAAGGGCTGAGATAGGGGCATAGGTAAAGGTGGAAGTAAGCAGTCTTTGTGGCGGAATGGATATGAAACTCAGCTCTAAGTCAAATGGGACCCAATGATGTGAATGGTCAGACTCAACTCGAGACACTGGCCGTGATTTTGTGTGGCCCCGAGATGGGGTCGGAGATGGGGAGGTTTACAGTATCGCAACGGGGGGGGGGGGGGTAGGGGAGGCGAAGGGCCTGTCCCTTGGGGGCAGGATAGGCTAACAACGGCTTTCCTGCCCAGAGGCCAATTGAGGCCCTTAAGTGACCTATGAACAGCCAATTAAGGGCCGTTTCCCACCACCGCTGGGATCTTACCAGCAGCGGGGAGGGGGCGGGGGTGCCTCTGCCACGCGGGGACGCCTTGTAACACGAGGTGCACTCTCTGTGGGTTGTGGGGGGGGGCCCTCCTTCATGGGTAATCTGTGGCCCATGGAGGACCCCTGCTAGGAACCACTTCATCCCCCAGAACCCCCTTCCCCCTGGACTGCACGACCACCCCCCAGGTCCCTCCTCACCGGGGCCTTCCGGACTGGCCTTGGCGACCCTGCCTCACCTACCTCTGGTCAAGGGATCCAGTGCTGGGTCTGGGTCTGAGGCCTCTTCAGTACCGGCAGTGGCCGCTACTACCGGTGGCGCTGCCAATACTGCTGAGCTGCCAGCTCCTTCTGATTAGCCTGCAGCTCTTGGAGGGAGGATCCCTGTCTTGAATGGGACGGGGGTCGCAGCCAGGAAACTTAGAAGTTAAAAGATCAGAGGAACGATCCGGGGAGGGCGTGAAAAGGCCAAGGCGGGGATCCTCCCACCTTTACGCCATGGCGCCGGGAGCCCCGTCTCCAGCACAAAATCTAGTGGCTTGGGAAAGGGATGGAATCAAAGGCAAGGGAGCAGAATTTGGTATGGGGGCTGAAGATGATGGCTTCAGTCTTCCCAATGTTAAGCAGGAGGAAGGAGCAAGACCAAATGCTGAACATTCAATAACACAAAGGCAGTTGGTGAGTTGAGATAGGTAGAGCGGGAACTGACCACATGCCTATGGATGATATTACTAAGGGGCAGCATATAAATAAGGAAACAAAGGGAGGCCAAGGATAGAGCATTTGGGAACTCCAAAGGTGACAGTGCAGGAGAAAGGGAAGTAAATCCCTCTGTCCAGATAACTAAAACTGGAATCAAGCAAGGGCAGTTCTATAGAACTGGGAAATAGAGGATGATGATGTGGCTAACCCTGTTGAATGCTGTAAAGAGGTCACAATCACAGAAGATTCCATTTGTTGACTTTGGATCAGCCAGACCTGTTGTCATACCTCTCCTAGTAATCCCCACATTCAGCACTCCAGTATGTAAAGAAATTGAATAGATTATCCAAAACAGTGGGGAACCTGAAGAATATCCAACTGACAAAAATTGCACAAGGAAAGAATAAAACCATATCATATGCAAGTTGCCAAGTGATTGCAATCACTCACATTCACAGCTCTTTAAATTTAATAAAACTAATTTAGATATTACATTCTTTAAGTTTACATTGTGAACTTTATCACTTGATTTACAGCAGCAGAATATGAAATGGATACAACTCCCACTTCGGATATGCAACCTCCCTGTCCTATTTGACCCCAAGCTGAGATTCCAACCTCAATATTCAATCCATCATCTACTATTTACACCTCTGTTATATTACCTGTCTCTGCCCGTGCCTCAGCTCATCTATTGCTGAATCTTTGCTGCCTTTGTTACGTTGCGACTTGATTATTCTATTGCTTGCCTGGCTGGTCCCGCATTTTCTACTCTCTATAAATTTTGGCTCATCCAAAACTCTTATGCCCCTACCCTAAGTCGTATCAAGTCCCATCCGTGGTCACTGACCTACTTGGATCCTGGTCCAGCAACACCTCGAATTTAAAATTCTTATCTTCGTGTTCAAATCCCTTCATGGCCTCATCCCTCCCTATCTCTGTAACCTCCTCCATCCCTACAACCTTACCTTCCGGGAGAGCAGCAGAGAGGAGCGGGAAGAACACGGAGTGAGGAGCGGATAAATAGAGCCAGAGGATCATGGCCGAGAGCACTTACCTCCGGGAGAGCAGCTGAGCTGCGGGAAGAACACAGAGCGAGGAGCGGATAAATAGTGCCTGAGGATCAGGGCCTGGAGCACTTACCTTCTGGGAGAGGAGTGGCCCTGCGGGAAGAACACGGAATGAGGAACGGATAAATAGAGCCCAAGGATCGTGGCCTACAACACTTACAGTCAAAAACAATGAGGCAGGTAGTGCAGGGGACCCCTGAGTGCATCTCACTCTCCAACAAGTATTCAGTTCTGAATACTGAGGAAACTGATGCTTCACCTGGGGAGTGCAGCCACAGCCATGTCCGTGGCACCATGGGTGGCTCTGCTGGACAGTGGGGTACAGGGAAGACTGGAAGAGCCATAGTGATAGGTATTCAATAGTCAGGGGAAAAGACAGATGTTTGTGGCTGCAGACGTGAATCCAGGATGGTGTGTTGCCTCCCTGGTGCCAGGGTCAAGGATATCACTGAGCGACTGCGGAACATCCTGAAGGGGGAGGGTGAACAGCCAGCAGTCCACGTCCTAATAAATGACATGCGTAGAAAGACGGATGTGGTCTTGCAGTCAGAATTTAGGGAGCTAGATAAGAAATTAGCAAGCAGGTCTTCAAAAGTAGTAATCTCTGGATTACTCCCAGTGCCACATGCATGTGAGTACAGAAATAGAAAGATAAGACAGAAGAATGCATGGCTGGAAAGATGGTGCAGGAGGGAGGGCTTCAGATTCCTGGGACATTGGGACCAGCTCTGGGGGAGCTGGCACCTGTACAGGCCGGATGGGTTGCACCTGAACAGAGCTGGCACGGAGTTCCTTGTGGGACGTTTTGCGAGTGCTGTTGAGGAGGGTTTAAACTAGTTTAGCAGGGGGATGGGGATCTGAGGGTACACTCAGTTGGGACAAAATCAGAAATTAAAATGGAAGGCGGAAAATTAATGCATGAGTCTGGAAGACAGAGGAAACCAGGATTAGAAAATAAAAAAAATGTTTGTCAGTGCTCAAAGGTATCTATTTCAATGCAAGGAGTACAGCAAATAAAGCAGATGAGCTGAGGGCACAGATAGACACGTGGCAGCATGATATAACTATTACAGAAACATAGCTTAAGGAGGGACAGGAATGGCAACTCAACGTTCCTGGTTGCAGGGTTTTCAGAAGCAATAGAGAGGGGGAAAAGAAAGGAGGGGGAGTGGCAATTGTGGTCAAGGAAACTATTACAACTGTGAGGAGGGATGATATGTTGGAAGGTTCATCAAATGAGGCCATATGGATTGAGCTAAGGAACAAAAAAGGGGCAATCACACTGCTGGGAGTGTACTATATACCCCCAAACAGTCAGAGGGAGATAGAAGAGTAGATATGTGGCAAATCTCTGAGAAGTGCAAGAACAATAAGGCAGTAATAGTAGGGGGATTTTAATTACCCCAATACTAACTGGGATAGTTTTAGTGTGAAAGGAATTGAGGGAGCAGAATTCTTGAGAACTTTTTTGCCCAGTATGTAGCAAGTCCAACAAGAGAGGGCGTAGTTTTAGACTTAGTTTTAGGAAATGAAGATGGGCAGGTGGAAGGAATAGCAGCAGGAAAGCACTTTGATGTTAGTGGTCTTAATTAAGTCAGTTTCAACATAATTATGGAAAAGGACAGAGATAATAGAACAGGAGTTAGAGTTCTCAAATGGGGCAAGGCCATTTTTACTAAACTGAGGAGTGATTTAGCGAAAATGGACTGGAAACAGCTACTCGAAGGTAAATCAGTGGCAGAACAGTGAGAGGCATTCAAAGAGGAGATTCAAGGGGTTCAGGGTAAACATGTTCCCACAAAGAAAAAGGGTGAGGCAGCCAAATCTAGAGCCCCATGGACGTCAAGAAGCCTGCAAGGTAAGATAAGGCAGAAAAGGAAAGCTTATGTCCAACACAGAGAACTCAATACTACAGAAATCCAAGAGAAGTATAGAAAGTTGAAGGGTGAAATCAAAAAGGAAATTAGTAAAGCAAGGAGAGGGCATGAAAGAATATTGACAAGCAAAATCAAGGTGAACCCAAATATATTTTATCAATACATTTAGAGTAAGAGGATTACTAAGGAGAGCGTTGGGCCTATAAAAGACCAAAAAGGCAACCTATATGTAGGAGCGGAAGATATTGGTATGGTTCTTAATGAATACTTTGTTTCTGGCTTCACAAAAGAGGATGATGTGCAGATATTGTATTTAAGGAGGGGGAGTTTGAAGTATTGGATCTGATAAACATAGGGAGAGAGGAAATATTAATGGGATTAGCATCCTTGAAAGTTGATAAATCACCAGGGCCAGATGAAATGTATCCTAGGCTGTTAAAAGAAGCAAGACAGGAAATAGCAGAGGGTCTGACCATCATTTTCCCATCCTCACTAGATACAGGTGTGGTGCGGAGAATTGGAGAATTTCTAACTTTGTTTGATAGACCAAATAATTACAGGCCAGTCAGTCTAGCCTCAGTAGTGGGCAAATTATTGGAATCTATTCTGAGAGACAGGATAAACTGTCACTTAGAAAGACACAGGTTAATCAAGGATAGTCAGCATGGATTTGTTAAGGGAAGATCTTGTCTGACCAACTTGATCAAATTTTTTGAAGAAGTAACAAGGAAGATAGATGAGGGTAGTGCAGTTGATGTGGTCTACATGGATTTTAGCAAGGCTTTTGACAAGGTTCCACATGGCAAACTGGTTAAAAAAATAAAATCCCATGGTATTCAGGGAAGTGCAGCTAGGTGGATACAAAATTGGCTTAGTGGCAGGAAACAAACAGTTGACGGCTGTTTTAACGACTGGCTGGCTGTTTCCAGTGGCGTTCCGCAGGGCTCAGTGCTGGGTCCCCTGCTTTTTGTGGTGTATATTAAAGATTTGGACGTAAATGTAGGGGCATGATCAAGAAATTTGCAGACGACTCAAAGACTGGCCATGTGGTAGACAGCGAGAGGAGGATAGCTGTAGGCTGCAGGAAGATATTGATGGTCTGGTCAGATGGACAGAAAAGTGGCAAATGGAATTCAACTTGGAGAAGTGTGAGGTGATGCATTTGGGGAGGTCAAACACGGAAAAGGAGTACATGATTAATGGGAAAATACTGAGAAGTGTAGAGGAAGTAAGGGACCTTGGAATGAATGTCTGGACTGAAGGTAGCAGGACAGGTCGATAAGGTGGTTAAGAAGGCATATGGAATCCTTTCCTTTATTAGCCAAGGTATAGAATACAAGAGCAGGGAGGTTATGCTGGAATTAGTATAACGCATTGGCTAGGCCACAACTTGAGTACTGTGTCCGGTTCTGGTCACCTCACTACAGAAAAGATGTAACTACAGTAGAGAGGGTACAGAGGAGATTTACAAGATGTTGCCAGGACTGGAAAAATGCAGCTATGAGGAAAGATTGGTTAGGCTGTGGTTCTCCTTGGAACAGAGAAGACTGAGGGGAGATCTGATTGAAATGTACAAAATTTTCAGGGGCCTGGATAGAGTGGAGGTGAAGGATCTATTCACCTTAGCAGAGAGGTCAGTGACAGGGTAGCATAGGTTTAAAGTGATTGGTAGAAAAATTAGAGGGGAGATGAGGAAAAACATTTTCACCCAGAGGGTGATGATAGTCTGGAACTCACTACCTGAAAGGGTAGTTGAGGCAGAGACGCTCAACTCATTCAAAAGGAGTCTGGATATGCACCTCAAGTGCCGTACGCTGCAGGGCTATGGACCAAGTGCTGGAAGGTGGGATTAGAATAGGTGGATCGTTTTTCGGCCGGCACAGACATGATGGGCCAAGTGGCCTCTTTTTGTGCCTTAAACTCTCTATGATTCTATAACCTTGCGTGATCTGTGTTCCTCCATTCTGGCCTCTTATGCATCCCAAATTTCCATCAACCCACCACTGGGCTCTGGAATTCCTTCCCTAAAGCTCTCTGCCTCTCCTTCTTTAAGACACTCCTTAAAACCTACCTCTTTGCTAAAGCTTTTGGTCACCTGTCCTAATGTTTCTGGTGGTTCAATTTTAAATGTTGCCTGACAATGCTCTTGTGAAACGACTCGAGACATTTTACTATGTTAAAGGAGCTATATCAAGTTGTTGTTGTAGAAGCAACCTATTATAATACAAAATGGGATAAGATTAATTCACTGATCCTGTGCACTGAGACGTGAGCTGCACTCGAAGGGAGTGTGCGTCAGAAAACTGGACGAAATGGATTAAATTACAAAGCAATGAGTTACTGGACCGGAGGCAGAATGACAGGCACTATGTCCTTGAAAGGTCAACCCCTTAAATAGCTTGCCCGAGGTATTCATGAAAAGGTTAATTATTTTCAAAAAACAAAGAGTATTTTAACATCCATTTACCTGGTTCTGTACTGAGGGTGAAGAATATATACTCCATCCTCATACTTCTCCACCACGGTGTCCCTGTCAAGATTTGCCAAGGCTCTTGCTGCATGTGAAGCCTGAATAACATGTGGTGATTTCATCGCTTCAGCTAGTATACCAATCCATCCTGTAATTCAAGAATCCTGTACATGAGATTACACATTCCACAGTTTGTCATTTCTTCAGTAAGAAAAATATATTGACCAATATAGATGCCTTCGCAATACCTTGAAGTCAATGGATAAAACAATCATTTGAATATACTAACAGATAAAGAAAACCGAATAAAAACAGCTGTATCAAAAGAAAGGGTACATTTTTCTCACCAGTACATAAACTATATTAAGTTCTAGATTAATCTTCATTCTTTTCAGAATAACCAGGAGATCTGGCACATAATGCTATCACTGCACCTGACTGTGCTATAGCTGAGTGGAGATGTTCATTTAAAGCCAAATTTCCAATCGTCCGAATAATATTTCTTTGAATTGTTTGAGAATCTTGACGCAGCTGGTACATTTTCTGAAGCAACTGCAGACCTCCATTCAGTACAATCTTGTCACAGTGGCTGGGAACCTGGTATGAGTGCAAGTTAAAAAAAAAAATCATGTCAGCTTAAAGAAACCAGTACAAATACAGTAGAGACAGCATCAAACACCAAAATGGAACAACACCAAAGAAAATAAAATCTCCCCTTTCAAAAATAAACCACTAATTATACTTGCATTTAGGAGCAGAAACCTATCTCTCTATTTGATGACGGAAGTAATGGGGGTGGGTGGGAGCTCCTCCTACTCAAATCTCATATAGTCCCTCTTGTTTCCCCCCAGTGGAGCAATTTCCCAATTTCCTCCAACACTGTAATGTTTAAATGGCAACGTTCCCTCATGAAAACCACTGCTGCCAATTTAAAATTAGAAACAGCCCACTAGCATAGGTATAAGAGGTGACTTTAAAGCAGCAGCCAGGTGGCAGAGATGCCATTGAAATATCACAGAACTGGAGGAACAGCGCACATGCACTTGGATTTCTGTTGGTAAAATGAAAAAGAGAGATGTGTTTTTGGATAGCCCTCAACATAAAGGGCAGAATTAGTTGAACTCAACTTTGAAGGATGGAAACTTATGAGGTTGGACTAAAAGCTGTTCCAATTGCTAAGTTTTTGCAAGATATCATTCATAAATAGACAGATTGGGTGGCATAAATCGCATTCTCTAGGTTGAAATGAGCAGACAAAAGAAGAATGGAAAGATAATGAATTTGAGCATACCAAAATAAAAATGTAATAGTCTTTTGGATCCAAGGTTCTATTTTAACATGTATAGTCTACTCCTTTAAACCCTCCTGCGACAGACTGTTGAGACCTCTTTATACCACGCTTGCAGCCTTGGATGTCACAAAAGGCACCAATGAAATGGGAGAAGAGGTTGATGACCGAGGCATGGGGCATGACCAGGCACCAGCATTTACAGCAAGAGGCACAGTACCCTCCCAGCAGAGGCCTCTGGTCAGTCAGTGTTGATAGTTGCATTGCCAATACTAAATGGCCCCTAGCAGCAGGCCTCCCAGTGGCATAATGCAGGACCTTGAAACTGGCACAGAATGACGAGCGCAGCAGACTGTGAGATACAAGTGACACGGTGTGTGCCTGTATTTGCAGAAGTGAGCTCACAATGCCAGGGAGCGAAGATGAACTGGAGGCGGATTGCCATTGTTTGCTGTATTGACCGTGATGGTAGAGGCAGCAATGGAGTTAGGAGGGGTTTCAGCAGGGCAGCCTTTCACTGAGGATGTTTTTTGCGGGCTGGAAGAAGGTTTGTGGTGGAATTCCCCAAGGATCAGTGTTGGGACCCTTGCTTTTCCTGATATATATTAATGACCTAGACCTTGGTGCACAGGGCTAAATTTCAAAGTTTGGATGATACTTTGGATGATTAGGGCGGCATAGTGGCGCAGTGGTTAGCATCGCAGCCTCACAGCTCCAGCGACCCGGGTTCAATTCTGGGTACTGCCTGTGTGGAGTTTGCAAGTTCTCCCTGTGTCTGCGTGGGTTTTCGCCGGGTGCTCCGGTTTCCTCCCACAGCCAAAGACTTGCAGGTTGGTAGGTAAATTGGCCATTATAAATTGCCCCTAGTATAGGTAGGTGGTAGGGGAATATAGGGACAGGTGGGGATGTGGTAGGAATATGGGATTAGTGGAGGATTAGTATAAATGGGCGGTTGATGGTCGGCACAGACTCGGTGGGCCAAAAGGCCTGTTATTTAAATAAATAAAATTTAAAAAAAATAGAAATGAAACTTGGAAGCATTGTGAACTGTGAGGAGGATAGTGCAGAACTTCAAAAGGACATAGACAAGTTGGTAGAATGGGCAAACAGATGGCAGATGAAGTTCAATGCAGAGAAAAGTGAAGTGATTCATTTTGATAGGAAGAACATGGAGAGACAATTAGAATGAAGGGTACAATTCTAAAAGACATGCAGGAGCAGAGGGATCTAAGTGTATATGTACATAAGTCATTGAAGGTTGCTGGACAGGTTGAGAGAGCGGTTAATAAAGCATACAGTATCCTGGGCTTTATTAATAGGGACATAGAGTACAAGAGCAAGGAAGTTATGTTGAGCTTGTATAAAACACTAGTTCGGCCTCAGCTGGAGTATTGCGTCCAATTCTGGGCGCTGCACTTGAGGAAAGACGTGAGGGCATGGAGAGAGTACAGAAAAGATTCACGAGAGTGGTTCCAGGGATGAGAAATTTCAGTTATGAAGATAGATTGGAGAAGTTAGGTCTGTTTTCCTTGGAGAAGAGAAGGCTGAGAGGTGATTTGATAGAAGTATTCAAAATCATGAGGGGTCTGGACAGAGTAGACAGAGAGAAACTGTTCCCACTCATGAAAGGATCAAGAATGAGGGGGCACAGATTTGAAGTATTTGTTAAGAGAAGCAAAAGTGACATGAGGAAAAACTTTTTCACGCAGGTCTGGAATGTGCTGCCTGAGAACGTGGTGGAGGCAGGTTCAATTGAGGCATTCAAAAGGGAATTTGACAGTTATATGAAAAGGAAGAACGTGCAGGGTTATGGGGAGAAGGCAGGGGAATGGAACTCTCTTTCAGAGAGTCGGTGCGGACATGATGGGCTGAATGGCCTCCTTCCGCACTGTAACAATTCTGTGAGGGTGAGGCAGGTGTGGAGCCCCTAAGAGAATGAATAATTTCATGGAGTGTCCATTGAACCTTCTGACTCGCTGTAAGGTGCACCTGGAGCCAGTGACAAACACAAGGAGCTCCAGATGCATGACAGGCAGAAGGAGTTGGCGAAAGGCAGAGTGCCCGAACATCATGCTTGTCTCTCTCACAGGTCAAACAGCAAATGAGGCAACAATGAGGGCAGAGCAATTGCTTGAGATCTCGGAGGAGGAGCCACCATCTGAAGAGACAGCATCATATCATTCTAGCGCATCTTCCACAAGCGCAGATAATCGTACGTCAGTGGGCATCAGTGCATGGCTAGAAAGGGTGGCTCCAGCTGGTGAGCACAGCACAGAAGCATGCAAGCAGCTAACAAAAACAGTGACAGCTGTGGCCACTCCCCATCGGAGGATTAAGTAAAGGTCCAGCAATGCTCAGTTTCACGCAGATGGTGAACCTTGGGAGTCACCAGCAAAGCGGCAGATGCTGGAACAGCAGCGTTAAATTTGTGGACATCTGCCAGAGTTCCTAGAGGCTGTTTGCACTCTGCAACAGACGATGAAGGAGTTCATCCATGCCATGAATGGCACCATGTCTCTGGCTTATGAGTGTATGGCCTCCTCCATCGAGAGGGCAGCACAGTGGCGCAGTGGTTAGCACCGCAGCCTCACAGCTCCAGCGACCCGGGTTCAATTCTGGGTACTGCCTGTGTGGAGTTTGCAAGTTCTCCCTGTGTCTGCGTGGGTTTTTGCCGGGTACTCCGGTTTCCTCCCACCACCAAAAGACTTGCAGGTTGATAGGTAAATTGGCCATTATAAATTGCCCCCAGTAAAGGTAGGTGGTAGGGGAATATAGGGACAGGTGGGAATGTGGTAGGAAAATGGGATTAGTGTAGGATTAGTATAAATGTGTGGTTGATGGTCGGCACAGACTCGGTGGGCCGAAGGGCCTGTTTCAGTGCTGTATCTCTAAATGAAATGAAATGAAAAAATGAGAGAGTGGTGGCCCTCATGGAGAGCCACATGCAGCAAACCACCAAGTGGATGCAGGAACAAAGAACAGTACAGCACAGGCACAGGCCATTCGGCCCTCCAAGCCTGCGCCGATCTTGATGCCTGCCTAAACTAAAACATTCTGCACTTCTGGAGACCATATCCCTCTATTCCCATCCTATTCATATATTTGTCAAGATGCCTCTTAAACGTCGCTATTGTACCTGCTTCCACCACCTCCCCCGGCAGCAAGTTCCAGGCACTCACCACCCTCTGTGTAAAGAACTTGCCTCGCACATCCCCTCTAAACTTTGCCCCTCTCACCTTAAACCTATGTCCCCCAGTAACTGACTCTTCCACCCTGGGAAAAAGCTTCTGGCGATCCCCTCTGTCCATGCCGCTCATAACTTTGTAAATCTCTATCATGTCGCCCCTCCACCACCGCCAGTGAAAACAATCCGAGTTTATCCAACCTCTCCTCATAGCTAATGCCCTCCAGACCAGGCAACATCCTGGTAAACCTCTTCTGTACCTTCTCCAAAGTGTGGCCTAACTAAAGTTCTGTACAGCTGCAGCATGACGTGCCAATTTTTATACTCTATGCCCCGACCAATGAAGGCAATCATGCCGTATGCCTTCTTAACTACCTTATCCACCTGCAGTGCCACTTTCTGTGACCTGTACGCCCAGATCTCTCTGCCTGTCAATACTCCTAAGGGTTCTGCCATTTACTGTATACTTCCCACCTGCATTAGACCTTCCAAATGCATTACCTCACATTTGTCCGGATTAAACTCCATCTGCCATTTCTCCGCCCAAGTCTCCAACCGATCTATATCCTGCTGTATCCTCTGACAATCCTCAACACTATCCGCAACTCCACCAACCTTTGTGTCGTCTACAAACTTACTAATCAGACCAGCTACATTTTCCTCCAAATCATTTATATATACTACAAACAGCAAAGGTCCCAGCACTGATCCCTGTGGAACACCACTAATCACATCCCTCCATTCAGAAAAGCACCCTTCCACTGCTACCCTCTGTCTTCTATGACCAAGCCAGTTCTGTATCCATCTTGCCAGCTCACCTCTGATCCCGTGTGACTTCACCTTTTGTACCAGTCTGCCATGAGGGACCTTGTCAAAGGCTTTACTGAAGTCCATATAGATAACATCCTTCCTTCATCAATCATCTTTGTCACTTCCTCAAAAAACTCAATCAAGTTAGTGAGACATGACCTCCCCTTCACAAAACAATGCTGCCTCTCGCTAATAAGTTCGTTTGTTTCCAAATGGGAGTAAATCCTGTCCCGAAGAATCCTCTCTAATAATTTCCCTACCACTGACGTAAGGCTCACTGGCCTATAATTTCCTGGATTATCCTTGCTACCCTTCTTAAACAAAGGAACAACATTGGCTATTCTCCAGTCCTCTGGGACCTCACCTGTAGCCAATGAGGATGCAACGATTTCTGTCAAGGCCCCAGCAATTTCTTCCCTTGCCTCCCTCAGTATTCTGGGGTAGATCCCATCAGGCCCTGGGGACTTATCTACCTTCATGCTTTGCAAGACACCCAACACCTCCTCCTTTTTGATAATGAGATGACTGAGACTATCTACACTCCCTTCCCTAGGCTCATCATCCACCAAGTCCTTCTCTTTGGTAAATACTGATGCAAAGTACTCATTTAGTACCTTGCCCATTTCCTCTGGCTCCACACATAGATTCCCTTCTCTGTCCTTCAGTGGGCCAACCCTTTCCCTCGTTACCCTCTTGCTCTTTATATACGTATAAAAAACCTTGGGATTTTCCTTAATCCTGTTTGCCAATTACTTTTCATGGCCCCTTTTAGCCCTCCTGACTCCTTGCTTAAGTTCCTTCCTACTGTCTTTATATTCCTCAAGGGATTCGTCTGTTCCTAGCCTTCCAGCCCTTACGAATGCTTCCTTTTTCTTTTTGACTAGGCTCACAATATCCCGCGTTATCCAAGGTTCCTGAAACTTGCCAAACTTATCCTTCTTCCTCACAGGAACATGCTGGTCCTGGATTCTAATCAACTGACGTTTGAAAGACTCCCACATGTCAGATGTTGATTTACCCTCAAACAGCTGCCCCCAATCTAAATTCTTCAGTTCCTGCTTAATATTGTTATAATTAACCTTCCCCCAATTTAGCACCTTCACCCGAAGGATACTCTTATCCTTATCCACAAGTACCTTAAAACTTACGGAATTATGGTCACTGTTCGCGAAATGCTCCCCAACTGAAACTTCGACCACCTGGCCGGGCTCATTCCCCAATACCAGGTCCAGTATGGCCCCATCCCTAGTTGGACTATCTACATATTGTTTCAAGAAGCCCTCCTGGATGCTCCTCACAAATTCTGCCCCATCCAGGCCCCTAGCACTAAGTGAGTCCCGGTGAATATAGGGGAAGTTAAAATCACCCACCACTACAACCCTGTTACCTTTACATCTTTCCAAAATCTGTCTACAAATCTGCTCCTCTACCTCCCGCTGGCTGTTGGGAGGCCTGTAGCAAATCCCCAACATTGTGACTGCACCGTTCCTATTCCTGAGCTCCACCCATATTGCCTCGCTGCACAACCCCTCAGAGGTGTCCTCCCGCAGTACAGCTGTGATATTCTCCTTCACAAGTAATGCAACTCCCCCACCCCTTTTACATCCTCCTCTATCCCACCCGAAGCTTCTAAATCCTGGAACATTTAGCTGCCAATCCTGTCCTTCCCTCAACCAAATCTCTGTAATAGCAACAACATCATAGTTCCAAGTACTAATCCAAGCTCTAAGTTCATCTGCCTTGCCTGTTATACTTCTTGCATTGAAACAAATGCACTTCAGACCACCAGTCCCGCTGTGCTCCGTAACATCTCCCTGCCTGCTCTTCCTCTCAGTCTTACTGAGGTACACGTTGGCCTGCATACCATCACCTCATCCAGGAGCTCTGTGGAGCAATGAATGAGCAAGATGGACCTGAGACACATGGACCCCTCGCCAGGGGCTCAAGCACTCCAGGAGCACAGAAAAGGGGAGCCAGGCCTTCAAAAGGTGGAAGAGTAGTTGCCTGAAGCCCCTGGGAGCTCCACTCAGTGTTCTCCTGGCGTCAACGGTGGCTCCTCATCCCCCATTAACAGTGACACCAAATGCTTCATGAAGTTGTGATGTCGGAGTCGGCTCCTGCACAGATGCAGGCGGTCACGCATGTGCTGAAGTGCTCAAGGAGTCAGCCACCTGGAGGACGTCCACCGCGGTCATCTAATGCACCAAAGCAAAAAGGCAAGCTGCCTGGCACTTCAGCTGCATGCACTGGGACAGCACACGTAGGAGCACCCACAAGAGTTTGCATAAAACCACCTAGATGTACTTGGGTCACAGCAGGTTTTAGATTAGAGATACAGCACTGAAACAGGCCCTTCGGCCCACCGAGACTGTGCCGAACATCAACCACCCATTTATACTAATCCTACACTAATCCCATATTCCGACCAAACATCCCCACCTGTCCCTCCATTTCCCTACCACCTACCTATCCTAGTGACAATTTATAATGGCCAATTTACCTATCAACCTGCAAGTCTTTTGGCTTGTGGGAGGAAACCGGAGCACCCGGAGAAAACCCACGCAGACACAGGGAGAACTTGCAAACTCCAAACAGGCAGTACCCGGAACCGAACCCGGGTCCCTGGAGCTGTGAGGCTGCGGTGCTAACCACTGCGCCACTATGCCGCCCTCAGGTGATAGCCTAATCTTTGACATTACACAATAATAGTGCGCTAAATGAAAGGTGATGTTTTGCTTCAGCTAAGGTCTCGGGTGCTTATTTCTGCACCATTGGAGCATCACCAGCTGGTGAGTGCTTGTGAAGGAATTAAGAAGAATGCCTGCACTGCATGAGGACAATGGTGAATGCATACCTTGGTGTCCTGTCATGGCGGGCCAACTGAGATGGTGAGGGCAATCAAAGAAAGGCCAACAGGACTGTGAGGGAAAAAATTGAGCATTTACAAAGGTGTTTAAGTTGGCTCAGGAGAAACGTGTCTGTATGAGGGTTTCACATGCCTCCCTAACACACATCTCAAAGCCATTGGCGCGGCCTGACGGGTGCATTGCCATTTGCCGCCTGGTCTCGAGCCCCCTCCAAATCCTCCTTCGCCGCCTCCTCCTCAGAGCAGGGTGCGCACACAAGGAGATCCTCATTCTCCAATGTTACTCTGCTCGGCAGCGTCTGGTTGTGTATAGCACTGCATACCACTATGATACGAGATCCTTGATGGTGTGCACTGCAGGGCTCCCCTAGATCTATCCAGGCAACAGAATTTTATTTTCAGCAGGCCTATAGTCTGCTGAATGGATGCCCATGCAGTTGCATGGCACCAGTTGTAGATGTCCTCTGTCTGTGTGTTGGAGTGCCAGACAGGTGTAAGAGCCATATCTTCAGAGCATAGCCCTCTTCACCCGTATCCATCCACGGAGACATTCAGTTGGCCTGAAAAGCTGAGGCTGTGACCTGGAACTGTCTCAGGATGCAAGAGTCATGACAGCTTCCCAGGAACCTTGTACACACCTTGCTTGATCAATTTGCGGCGGTCGCAAACCAGCTGTACATTCAGCAAGTGGAAACCCTTCCTATTGATGAAGGCTCCTGGCTGCTCTGTGGGCCCCTTGATGGCCACATGCGTGCAGTCAATTACCCTCTGAACTGGGGGCACTTCAGCGATGTCCTGAATCTAACCGCAGTCTCAGCCTCATCTGGTACAAGGAATCCGTTACCAGTTTGATGCAGAGGTGGGCCGCTGACTGGAAAATCCAACAGATGTCTCCAGGGGATCCATGGAATGATCCTGAGGCATAGAAGTTGGGGGCCATGGTGACTCACCACCACAGGCAATGGGTTGCCACCACATCCTACTGGCCTAAAAACTTTCCTCCAGCATTGTGCACAGCTCCGACACCACCTGCCTGGACAGCTGCAGTCTTCGTAGACACCGATGCTCCAACATCTCCATGTAGTAGCCTTCGCCAATAAACCCTTTCAGCTGGGTAGCAGCTTCTGCGACCATGAGCCTGCAATCATGGTACCAATTAGTTTATCCAAAAGCAAAATATTGCGGGTGCCAGAAATCCGAAACAAAAACAGAAAATGCTGGACACCCTCAGCAGGTCAGGCAGCATCTGTGGAGAGAGAAACGGAATTAACATTTCAGGTCTGACACAGACCTGAAACATTAACACCATTTAGTATATATTGCCTCTCCTCACCTAGCCCACCAAAATGTATAACTTCACACTTCTCTGCATTAAATTTCATCTGCCATTTTTCTGCCCATTTCACCAGTCTGTTTATGTCCTCCTGAAGTCTGTTACTGTACACCTCACTGTTTACTTCATTTCTAAGTTTTGTGCCATCAGCAAACTTTAAAATTATGCCCTGTATACCCAAGACCAGGTCATTAATATGTATCAAAAAGAGCACCGGTCTTAATACCACTGTGTACTTCCCTCTAATCTGAAAAACAACAGTTCACCACGACTCTCTGCTTTCTGTTTCTTAGCCAGTTTCTTACCCACTTTGCCATTGTCCTTTTAATTTTGCTTACAGGTCTGTTACATTGTATTGTGTCAAACGCTCTTTTGGAAGCCCACATACACATCAACTTTCATCAATCCTCTCCATTATTTCCTCAAAGAACTCAATCAAGTTAATCAAATACAATTTGCCTTTAAGAACAACTTATATTTATATAGTGCTTTTAATGAGATAAAGTTTCCAAGGCACCTCACAGGAGCAATATAAAACAAGGTATGACACCAAGCCACTAAAGCTTAGCCAGAGGTAGGTTTTAAGGAGTGTCTTGAAGGAGTAAAGTGAGGCGGAGAGCCGGAGAGGTGTCGGAGGGTATTCAAGAGTTTGGGGCCCAGACAACTGAAGGAATGGCACCAATGATGGAGCGATTAAAATTACAGATGCACAAGAGGCCAGAATTAGAGGAGCACAGGTATCTTGGAGAGTTGTGGGGCTGGAGGTGATTACAGAGATAGGGAGGAGTGAGGTCACAGAGGGATTTAAGAAATCTATGTTGGCTTTCATAATTAGCCAATATTTTTCCCAGTGCCAATTAATTTTGTTCCACATTATTGTGTCTAAAAGATTCCCCACCATTGATGTTAGATTGACTGGCCAATAGTTGTTGGGTTTATCCTTCTCCCCTTTTATGAACACAGTTGTGACACTTGCAATGTTCCAAACCTTTGGCACTACCCCAATATCTAAGGAGCATTTGAAGATTGTAGCCAGAGCCTCCACAATTTCCACCTTTGGTAACCTAGGATGTATCCCATCTGGACTGGGTGATTTTTCTACATGCCAGCCATTTAAGTTTCTCTTTTCTATCTTTTTAAGCTATCGAATATCATGACTACCTCTCTTTTACTGCTACATTGGCAGCATCTTCTTCTCCAGTGAAGACAGATGCAAAGTACTCATTCAATAACTCAGCCATGCTATTTACTGCCACTAGAAGAACACCTTTTTATTTATTCATTCATGTTATGTGGTCATTGCTCACAAGCCAGCATCTATTGGCCTGCTGCAGTGTTCTAGTGAACCTCAACGTAAGCTCGAGGAACAGCACCTCATCTTCCTATTCGGCACTTTACTGTCTTCTGGACTCAACATTGAATTCAACAATTTCAGAGCAGATGACACGAAAATTGTCTTTTATTTTATTTCATTTTACTTTATTTTTTAACCATGTTAATCTGTTTTATCCTACTATTCCTATACTCACTAGCACGTGGCACTGCGAGTAATCCAGAGATTTGATATATTCTGAAGTTTTTAAACAAGTGTTGAACTTCAAGCTGGGAAAAAGACTTGCATCTACATAGCAACTTTCACGACCACAGGACATCCCAAAGCACTTTGCAGCCGATTAAGTACTTCTGGAGTATATTCACTGTCATAAAGTAGGAAACATGGCAGCCAATTTGTCCTCAGAAAGCTCCTACAAACAGCAATATGACAATAATAATTTTTGTAATGTTGATTGAGCGATAAATATTGGCCAGGATACTGTGGATTACTCCTTTGCTCTTCTCCAAAATAGTACCATGGAATCTTTTACGTCCATCTGAGAGGGCAGATGGGGCGTCGGTTTAATGGCTCATTCGAAAGATGGCACCTCCAACAGTGCAGCACTCCCTCAGTACCCATGAATCCACAACCTTCTGACTCAGAGACAAGAATGCGACCAACTGAGCCACGACTGACAAATAGTGAAAATAGGTAGAATTAGCAGCACAATAAACTTGAACAAAGTCAGACACTGCTCTCAGTAACATAATTAGTTCACAACTCCTATTGTCATTGTGTTTATATAGATGGGGAACAACTGTCTGGACCATTATTCTCCCTCTCCCCCCATTCAGCCATGCACCTTCAAACCATCCCCTCCCCACAATGACACAATATCCTGAGAGAGGCAATAAAAAACTGAGGCCAATTTAGGAAAGATCCCTGGGAAATTGCCTTCTAGACAACAAAAGGCAATCAAGTAAAACTCCAGAGTACAGCAGTAACCAATTCTCAGCTACTCTGTAAACTACCTTCAATTGTATATTTTGTACATCTCTGCAATTTGCTACGCGTCGTATTGAAATTTAGTATCTGTTATTCTGAAGGGAACTAGATACAGTAACGAGACTATTTTAAATCTAAGATATGACAGTTACTGGAGTAATGTTGAACCTTTGGGACCTCTGAAGAAAGAATGTTGAAAGGATCCAAATTGAAGGGGGACAAGGCTCACTTGCAGGAACATGTCTACAAAAACTCTCTGCAGTAAATCTGAATGGCGTGACCAGCTCAAAAGCAAGCAGTAAATACAACAACTAGATGCCGATTAATAAAGTTTGTTATTTACCTGCTCAGAGGAGTCATCGAGAGATCCAGCACTGAATCAGACCCTTCAGACCACCGAGTCTGTGCCGACCATCAACCACCCATTTATACTAATCCTACATTAATCCCATATTCCCTACCACACCCCACCTTCCCTCAATTCTCCGACCACCTACCAATACTGGGGGCAATTTACAATGGCCAATTTACCTATCAACTTGCAAGTCTTTGGCTGTGGGAGGAAACCGGAGCAACCGGGGGAAACCCATGCGGTCACAGGGAGAAATGACAAACTCCGCAAAGGCAGTACCCAAAACTGAACCCAGGTCTCTGGAGCTGTGAGGCGGCGGTGCTAACTACTGCGCCACTGTGCCTCAGTGTTGTGGGATGACCTGAAGAAGCTGTAAGCAAAGTCGTGTCACACATGACCAGATAGTTGTGGGTGGAGCCCAACAGAGTGAAACATGTGTAGGTGCGCTTGTGCTCTAACGGTTTGTGTGTAAGATTATAATAAAAATCCACATTTTCTTTGGATATTACTTGTAGTCCTGTGACTCTTACAAGAGTTCACATATCAAAAGAGCAAGTAATATTACATAGTTTTTTGGGTTTTTTTATTCATTCACGGGATGTGGGCATCACTGGCTAAGCCAGCAATTATTGCCCATCCCTAATTGCCCTTGAGAAGGTGGTGGTGAGCTGCCTTCTTGAACCGCTGCAGTCCATTTGATGTAGGTACACCTGTTAGGAAGGGAGTTCCAGGATTTTGACCCAGCGACAATGAAGGAATGGCGATATAGTTCCAAGTCAGGATGGTGTATGACTTGGAGGGGAACTCGTAGGTGGTGGTGTTCCCATGCATTTGCTGCCCTTGTCCTTCTAGTTGGTATAGGTCATGGGTTTGGAAGGTAATGTCTAAGGAGCCTTGGTGAGTTGCTGCAGTGCATCTTGTAGATGGTAAACACTGCTGCCACTGTGCGTCGGTGGTGGAGGGAGTGAATGTTTGTGAATGGGGTGCCAATCAAGCGAGCTGCTTTGTCCTGGATGGTGTTGAGCTTCTTGAGTGTTGTTGGAGCTGCACCCATTCAGGCAAGTGGAGAGTAATCCATCACACTCCTGATTTTTGCCTTGTAGACGGTGGATAGGCTTTTGGGGAGTCAGGAGATGAGTTACTTGCCGCATGATTCCTCGCCTCTGACCTGCTCTTGTAGCCGCGGTATTTATATGGCTACTTCAGTTCAGTTTATGGTCAATGGTAGCCCCGAGGATGTTGATAGCGGAGGATTCAGCAATTGTAATGCCATTGAATGTCAAAGGGAGATGGTTAGATTCTGTCTGGTTGGAGATGGTCATTGCCTGTCACTTGTGTGGCGCGAATGTTACTTGCCACTTGTCAGCCCAAGCCTGGATATTGTCATAGAGTCATACAGCACAGAAACAGACCCTTCGGCCCATCGTGTCTGTGCCGGCCATCCAGCACCCAACTATTCTACTCCCACATTCCTCCACTTGGCCTGTAGCCTTGTATGCTTTGGCGTTTCAAGTGCTCATCTAAATACTTCTTAAATGTTGTGAGGGTTCCTGCCTCCACCATCTCTTCAGGCAGTGCGTTCCAGATTCCAACCACCCGCTGGGTGAAAAATCTTTTTCCTCAAATCCCCCTAAACCTCCTGCCTCCTAGCCTAAATCTATGCCCCCTGGTTCTTGACCCCTCTGCGAAGGGAAAATGTTTCTTCCTATCTAACCTATCTATGCCCCTCATAATCTTGTACACCTCAATCATGTCCCCCCTCAGCCTTCTCTGCTCCAAGAAAAACAACCCTAACCATTTCAGTCTCTCCTCATAGCTGAAATGCTCCAGCCCAGGCAACATCCTGGTGAATCTCCTCTGCACCCTCTCCAGTGCAATCACATCCTTCCTATAGTGTGGTGCCCAGAACTGTACACAGTACTCCAAGCTGTGGCTTAACTAGCATTTTATACAGCTTTATTTTAACTTCCCTATTATATTCTATGCCTTGGCTAATAAAGGCAAGTATCCCATATGCCTTCCTAACCACCTTATCTACCTGTGCTGCTGCCTTCAGTGATCTATGGACAAGTACACCAAGGTCCCTCTGACTCTCTGAACTTCCTAGTGCCCTACCATCCATTGTATATTCCCTTGCCTCCCAAAATGCATTACCTCACACTTTTCAGATTAAATTCCATTTGCCACTGCTCTGCCCATCTTACCAGCCCATCTATATCTCCCTGTAACCTAAGTATTTCCTCAAGAACAAAGAACAAAGAAAATTACAGCACAGGAACAGGCCCTTTGGCCCTCCAAGCCTGCGCCGATCCAGATCTTCTATCTAAACATGTCGCCTATTTTCTAAGGGTCTGTATCTCTTTGCTTCCTGCCCATTCACGTATCTGTCTAGATACATCTTAAAAGACGCTATTTACAACACCACCAATTTTCGTGTCATCTGCGAACTTACTGATCATACCTCCTATATTCACATCTAAATCATTAATGTGCACTACAAACAGCAACGGTCCCAGCACTGATCCCTGCGGTACGCAACTGGTCACAGGCTTCCAATCGCAAAAACAGCCCTCGACCATTACCCTCAGCCTCCTGCCACTAAGCCAATTTTGGATCCACTTTGCCAAATTGCCCTAGATCCCTGGGCTCTTACCTTCTGAACCAATCTCCCATGTGGGGCCTGATCAAAAGCTTTACTGAAATCCATGTATACTACATCTACTGCTTTACCCTCATCGACACATCTAGTCGCCTCCTCGAAAAATTCAATCAAGTTAGTCCAGGTCTTGCTGCATTTCTACACGGACTGCTTCATAGAAACATAGAAATTAGGAGCAGGAGTAGGCCATTCGGCCCTTTGAGCCTGCTCTGCCATTCATTACGATCATGACTGATCATCCAACTCCGTAACCTGTTCCTGCTTTCGTCCCATATCCTTTGATCCCTTTAGACCCAAGAACTATATCTAACTCCTTCTTGAAAACATGCAATGTTTTGGCCTCAACTACTTTCTGTGGTAGTGAATTCCACAGGCTCACCGCTCTCTGGGTGAAGAAATTTCTCCTCATCTCAGTCCCGTATCCTTAGACTATGACCCTTGGTTCTACACTCCCCCACCATCGGGAACATCCTTCCTGCATCTATCCTGTCAAGTCCTGTTAAAATTTATAGGTTTCTATGAGATCCCCCCTCACTCTTCTGAACTCCAAAGAAAATATTCCTAACCGACTCAATCTCTCCTCATCGGTCAGACCCGCCATGCCAGGAATCAGTCTGGTAAACCTTCGCTGCGCTCCTTCTATAGCAAGAACATCCTTCCTCAGATAAGGAGACCAAAACTGCACACAATATTCCAGGTGTGGCCTCACCAAGGCCCTGTATAATTGCAGCAAGACATCCCTGCTCCTGTACTCGAATCCTCTCGCTAGAGCAAGAAAATGAAAACCTGTAAAAAGTCCTAGAATTTATATTTAAAAAAAGCAGGATCATGAAGATAATAGCTTTCAGATCTCCAGTTAAAGATTGGAAGGAGCGGACATAGTGTCTGAATTTAAACTGTTTCGAGAGCAAATGGAACTGTGTTTCCTGAATCAAGAAGTGAGTGAACCAGAGTAACATGCTGTCAAGATTAAGATTGGACTGGGCAATGAGAACCTGCAATGGATCAACTGTCAGCAGAGGATCAGAAGGACCTCAGCAATCTATGGACATTCCTGGAGCAGTAACTCAAGGTGAAGATAAATTTCCGAGTACACAGGCTTGAGCTTATGATCTACCAGCAAAGGCAAGCCGAGTCTACTGACTAGTTTGTTGCAAGGTGCTGCGACAAAGCTCAGCATTGTTTAGATTAGATTAGAGATACAGCACTGAAACAGGCCCTTCGGCCCACCGAGTCTGTGCCGAACATCAACCACCCATTTATACTAATCCTACACTAATCCCATATTCCCAACAAACATCCCCACCTGTCCCTATATTTCCCTACCACCTACCTATACTGGTGACAATTTATAATGGCCAATTTACCTATCAACCTGCAAGTCTTTTGGCTTGTGGGAGGAAACCGGAGCACCCGGAGAAAACCCATGCAGACACAGGGAGAACTTGCAAACTCCACACAGGCAGTACCCGGAAGCGAACCCGGGTCCCTGGAGCTGTGAGGCTGCGGTGCTAACCACTGCACCGGTACTGGATTGTCAGAATAGGTTTACAGAGCTAGTAATCGCGTCTACCCTATTAAAGGCCTTTCAAAAAGACCTGCTAGAAAAGAAGAAAGGGCACACCATAGATATACTACTTAATGATGGAAGGAAATTTGAAGCCATCCTGGCTGGGTGCCAACAGTTACAAGCATTGGGCGCAGCTATTGGTTCAGTAACCTAGGCTCAGAGGTCTGCTAAGCCTCGTGGCAAATGTGGCCTGACTCACCCAATTCGCAGTTGTCTGGCGTACCAAGACCAGTGCAAAGCTTGTGGCATGCAAGGACATTGGGCAAGGCAGTGCAAAAGGCACTCAGATACTGCACACAGGAATGGTGACAGATTACATGCAGACAGAGTATTGACAAGACAGGATGGCAAATGCAACAAAAGGTATGCCAATACACAACAAAAGCCTAAGCAGGTATATCAGGTCAGCAATGAGACAGATCACCAGGAGCACACGGATGAAGAATGCACTCTTGCAAACAGCGAACAAGCATTTCACATAGTTAATCTGGATCAGCACATCAACGCTATCACGCAATCTGAGGCATTTGCTATGATTAGGATTGTACGCCGGTGGAAGAGTGGCAAGCATAAGCTCAAAGTGAAAATCAACAAGTGCAAATATTCTGCATATCTCTGCACTGAAGGACATGTACTTAAAGAAATGGGAATCAATGGTGTAACCCACCAAAGCTAGACTGACTGCCTCCAATCAAGTGCATTGGAGCCTTACAGTGCAGATATGGGAGCTCTGAATGGCTATCACAAATGTTTCATATTGTATAGACAACTGGACCAGCTGTCGCAGGACTTCCAGTATGGCAAGGTCTACAAATTGTCACAATATATGTAGTCAGTAACACATTGAAGATAGTAGAAAATATTCAGGTCGAGTGCATTTGGTCGGTCTACGTAAAGGACAACCCAAGGCTGGGAGTCTTGACACGACGAGGCAGTATGACCGGAAGTCTCTCCTCAGGCTTGAATTTGTTGCAGCAAGTACCCGGAGACCAGTGGGATTGTTGGTGATCAGTGATGTTGCCAGTCAGCATTTTTCAAAGATTTCTAAATAAGGGAAGACGAAGGCATCGTATGACAGGCAAGCAGGACCAGAATTAGCTCAATTGCGAGTAGGACAGAAGGTCAGAGTCCTCAATCATATGTCAGGAACTTGGTACCTTGCAGAGGTTGTGAGGATACGTGACCAGCCCAGATCATACAAGGTCCAGACACCTGGGCGGCGCAGTGGTTAGCACCGCAGCCTCACAGCTCCAGGGACCTGGGTTCAATTCTGGGTACTGCCTGTGTGGAGTTTGCAAGTTCTCCCTGTAACCGTGTGGGTTTTCGCCGGGTGCTCCAGTTTGCTCCCACCGCCAAAGACTTGCAGGTGATAGGTAAATTGGCCATTGTAAATTGCCCCTAGTGTAGGTAGGTGGTAGGGGAATTGAGGGGATTACTGTAGGGTTAGTATAAATGGGTGGTTCTTGGTCGGCACAGACTCGGTGGGCCGAAGGGCCTGTTTCAGTGCTGTATCTCTAAATAAATAAATAAAACCTAATGGTGCGATTCTGGGAAGAGGTTCACAATAACAAGATCTGGATGAATAAGCAAACCTCCTCTATGTTTTAGAGAGTGTTAAACTTGCTTGCCTGTAAATAACATTTTGCTTTAGTCATGTACAGTTAGTCCGAACCACATCATTATATATTGTACATATGTTTTTATCTTTGGAAAAAGGGGGTTGTTGGGAGATGACCTTAAAGAGCGGGCCACCTTAAGAACTGTAAGTGAAGGTCACCAGGGAAAGTGACGTTGTGTCACACAGTTAGTTGTGGGTGCAGCTGAACAGAATGAAATGTGTATAGGTGTGCTTGTGCAGTAACTGTTTGTATATAATTGTTCTAGTTAGGTTATAATAAAAACACACACTTTCTTCGGATATCACTTGTAGTCCTGTGAATCTTACAGTAGTTCACACACCAAAGGGACAAGTAATATTACAAGCAGCACCTGTGCCCAGCCTTCCTAATAAATACAAAAATCCTCATGACTGGAACAACCACAAATCCTCCTACATGTCACAAAACAAGAGCTGGCGCTCGTTAAGATGTTAACCAGAACCTGGAAGGTAATGTGGTCTAGCAAAATGAAGGTGTCAACAGTTGCCAACCGAATGCTTGGATACAACTACTAGAACTTAAATGAGCCATTCTTCTCAAATACTAACTGACACCTCATACATCAGAATAGGCCGCTGCTGCTAAATGTACATTATATACATGCAATATTCTTAGCTAGAAAAGTAAATGCAACAGTTGACAGACTTATGTAACTTGTTAAACTGGATTTAAAAAAACAATAAAGGCTGCTCCAACAGCATTCAAGAAGCTTGGCATCATCCAGGACAAAGCAACCCACTTGACTGTCACCCCATTAAACATTCATTCCCTTCACCACTGGCGCAGAGTGGCTGCATTGTATACTATCTGCAAGACGCAGTGCAGCAACTCACCAGTGCTTCTTTGACAGCAGGATTTAAATCCATGACTTCCACCACCTAGAAGAACAAGGGCAGCTGATATATGGGGACACCACCACCTCCAAGTTGCCCTCCAAGTCACACACTATCCTGACTTGGAAATATACCACCATTCCTTCAGCATCACTGAGTCAAAACCCTGGAACTCCCTACCTAACAGCACTGTGGGAGCACCTACACCACACTGACGATAGCAGTTCAAAACATGGCTCACCACCACTTTCACAAGGACAATCAGGGATGAGCAATAAATGCAGTGATGTCTACATCCCACAAACAAATTTAAAAAGGAAAAAAGAGGTGCAATTAGCAATGACTGAGAATATGAAATTAATATTTGGCTCATGCTTACGGGGTTAAATGTTTATTGAAAGCTGACTGCAGAAATAATGGCCTGATTATTCTGATTCAGTTTACATGCCAGACGTAAGCTCCGAGTTTCAGATATTGGCAAACAAGTTAAATCACAACTATAAAGCAGTTCATAAGTTTTGTTGTGCAATCAGCAATGGACTGATAGTAAACCTCTCTGAAATGCTGCTCAAAAACTAAAAACTGGAAATACAGAAACTAAAATGAGAAAGGACAGATTTATATTTCAGATGGCGATCCTTCATCAGAATGGAAGCCTCGTCATAGAACTGAATAAAAAGATCCAGGTGGGTGGAGCATGTCCCAGAGCTGAACTCAGCTGGACTCAGCTGAAACCCTCATTTTTGATACCTGCAATGAGTAAAGCAAGATGAGTGAGGCAATGAGTTGAAATCTGGTACTTCCCTACACAGTGAGGGGAAATTTTAACAGGCCTATCATTCCCAGGAAGGGGAAGACATATTACAGTATGATCTCATGCATCCCCTAGGTGTGAGGAAGGCACAAAGTGTATACAAAGAGATATTAGATAGGTTAAGCAAGTGGGCAAAAATTTGACAGATGGAGTATAATCTGGGAAAATATATGAGATTGTCCACTTTGGCAGGAAGAATAGGAAAGCAGAGACTGCAGAATGCAGCAGTACAGAGGGATCTGGGTGTCCTCATACATGAATAAGGGAAAAAAGCATGCAGGTACAGCAAGTAATTAGGAAGGCAAATGGAATGTGTAGTATAAGGGTCTGAAACGGTTAGTCTTGAGAGTGTGTAAAGAATACCTCCTACCATGATGATGTATGAGATCACATGTGAGAGAGACTTGAAGCTAGATGCAGTGTGGCTTTGGAGGGTCACACAGACTAGTATAACAATGTACACAGTTATACTGTTATAAATGTTTATGTTCATACTAAACAAACATACAACATGGTGATCAGCGTTGAGATCGAGAACAACGGAGGTTCTTACCATGCTACACCCAGATGAATTTGAAGAGGGATGACATGAAAAAAGTGCCAGAACTGCAGGACTCAAGAAGAGGCTGTAGAAAAGTTCCAGAGCGGCACAGTGGTTAGCACCGCAGCCTAACAGCTCTAGGGACCCAGGTTCGATTCTGGGTACTGCCTGTGCGGAGTTTGCACGTTCTCCCTGTGACCGCGTGGGTTTTTGCCGGGTGCTCCGGTTTCCTCCCACAGCCAAAGACTTGCAGGTGATAGGTAAATTGGCTGTTGTAAATTGCCCCTAGTGTAGGTAGGGAATATGGGATTACTGTAGGGTTAGTATAAATGGGTGGTTGTTGGTCGGCACAGACTTGGTGGGCCGAAGGGCCTGTTTCAGTGCTGTATCTCTTTAAAAAAAAGCTCCAGACACAGAGGATCAAGGAACCAGCAGGAGAAATCTGGTCCAGCAAGTGCAGGCTTCGAGTAGGAGATCCAAGCAAAGTTCAAGGATCTGGTGAGCAACACTGAAAAAGGGTAAACAAAATCCATCCCTAATGATACTAGGCAGGCAGCACAGGGAAAGTCCTTATTAAGAGCTTGCCCAAGGCTGGCACCATTACACATGGTATCTGGAGCGAGAAAAAAAGCAAGCAACCAGGCTGCAAATACTCTATTCTCTACGAGATGGGAGTTAAAGTAGTAACACTATAAAACGGAGTTTAATATAAGGAGGAAAGTAATCCTTAGACTAGCAGCAAGACTTTAAAGGCAGAAATGTTGGCCACAGGACACACGGAAGGACCAAATCAAATCCTAAATTAGTCACTTTGGAGAAAAAGGTTTCTCAGATACAGAACTGCTTCCAAATTGGACAGCCAGTCTGAAGCAGAACAAGTTAACATTTTATTGTATTCTACTGGGGCTATAGCGGATGACGGTATTGCAAGACAAGGTATTAATGAGATGTCTGCCAAATTCAATGAAGTTTTAAAAGCTTTTGCTTCTTATTTAAACTTGCGGAGCAATAAGATTTTACAAAGAGCAAGATTCAACAGAAAGGTCCAGAAACTGGGCAAAAACAGTTGATGCTTTCATCAATGACCTATACAGGCTAGCTGAAGGATGTGAACATGGGGACCTTAAAGCAGAATTGATAAGAGATTGCATTGTAGTAATTATTGCTGATGAATCCCTATCAGATTTATTATAGTCTAAAGAAGACCTCGCCCTTGACAAAGCTATTTAGCCGGTGAGACAAAGGTCCGGAAGAACAACAGAGAAATCCTGAGAGGTGAAGAAAGACCTTGGTTCAGGAAACTTAAAGCAACCGTACACTTCCTTAACCAGAAGGCTGTGAAAGAGGCACCAGAAAAAAAAGGTACACTTGGAAGGTGGGGGGGGGGCCCCCCCGAGAGCCAAATACACCATTATATCCTGACAGTGATGTGGCGCCAAAAGTACCCACAGGTATGAACAGTGTCCTGCAAACAAAGCAGAATGCTTCCATGGTAAGAAAATAGGGCATTTTGGTAAATTGTGTCAAACTAAAATCTCTACTCCCCCAAGTACAAAAGAAAAAACATTCAAGAAAATCCAAAATACTTTCTTGGTGAGATCAATGAACCTAATCAGGCATTTTGGTCAGACAGATATATATGTCAACAGACATATCACTAATTTTAAACTCACCGGAGCAAGTGTAATGGTCTTGTCATACAAAGAGCTGTGGTTATCAACACATTTTCTGCAACCAACAGAAACCTAGGTAAATGGCCCAAGAGGGGTTGAACTAAAAGTAAAGGCAACACCCCAGTACAATGGAAAGCAAATATTTGAAACATTGTATGTTCTAAAGTATCAGGAATTCTCTCTCTTAAGTAGAAAAGCTTGCATTGACCTTCATCTTATGAAGGAAGTAGAAGTTGTTCAGCAACAAGAATTTGGGAGTCACTTCCAAGAGGAATTCCCAAGATTGTTTACTGGTCTAGTCAGACTGAAGACCGAATATAGTATTACATTGTGGAAAGATGCTAAAGCAGTATGCCTTTTCATGCCTAGGAAGATTCCACACCCACTAATGAAGCATGTCCAACATCGTCTAGAAGACATGACCAGGATGGCCATCATTTCTCCTGTTACTGAACCTACAGAGCGCGGTTCAGGAATGGTTCCAGCTCCTAAACCGAATAGTGATCTTTGCATTTGTGTAGACTTGACTCAATTTAATAAGGCTGTGGCACAAGAAGCCCATCCGATGTACTCAGTGGGCGAAAACTTGGCAAAGTGTTACGAACGAGAGCGAGAGCAACACACTATCAATTTAGTCCTCTCACTCCACAGATCGCGGCATATTCTTAAGCGTTCACACTCAAACAGACAAATTAAACACTCTAGTAATCCCAGAATGAAAGAGACCAAACTAGGTATCTTTAGACAACAAAAAATTAACTATTTATTAAAAAAAACTAAATCTTAAACACGATTAAGATAAACCTATATCTAAAGACCTTATAACTTCTTAATTTAATCTAACTCCCCCATTCACACACATACACTCAAAAACGAAGAGTTAACTGGTTGTAAAAGTGGAGTTTTTAAAATTAGCTGTCTCTTAAGAATAAAATAAGAAGGTCTTTGTGGATTATGTTCCTGGAGGATGAGATCCTCCAATATGCAAAGGTCATGCGAAGTCTTCACTTGAATTTGATGAAAATAGTCTTTCGGTCGATAGGCATTCAACTCTTCGTCTGCAGTAGCATTAAACAGTTCTTAGAACAATGAGCACAGCAATAAAAACAATTTTTTGAAAAAGAAAAACATTTCTTCTTTACTCAGGGAATTAACTTGGCTTATGGCTTGGCCATGTGAGCCGCATGGAAGATGGCAGGATCCCCAAAGACACATTGTACAGTGAGCTCGCCACTGGTATCAGACCCACCGGCCGTCCATGTCTCCGTTATAAAGACGTCTGCAAACGCGACATGAAATCGTGTGACATTGATCACAAGTCGTGGGAGTCAGTTGCCAGCATTCGCCAGAGCTGGCGGGCAGCCATAAAGACAGGGCTAAATTGTGGCGAGTCGAAGAGACTTAGTAGTTGGCAGGAAAAAAGACAGAGGCGCAAGGGGAGAGCCAACTGTGCAACAGCCCCAACAAACAAATTTCTCTGCAGCACCTGTGGAAGAGCCTGTCACTCCAGAATTGGCCTTTATAGCCACTCCAGGCGCTGCTTCACAAACCACTGACCACCTCCAGGCGCGTATCCATTGTCTCTCGAGATAAGGAGGCCCAAAAGAATAGCTCCTTGTAGAATTTTTGCTGAGAGAGAATAAACAGCTCCTTTCTCTCTTTAGTTCGCCTCGCTGAAAAGTCTCTCAGAACTAACTGGTTTCAGCCGGTTGCTGCCAGTTCCACACACAGCCAAGTGGACAGAATGCAGCTCTCGCTCTCTCCTGCTGTTGCCTAGGGTGTCAAAAAATGCAGCTGTCTGTCCAGAACATTCCCTCCCTTAAAGGTGCACTGTTTTTAACAGAGTCTTAAAGGCACATACGCTGCTTTTCATCAGAGGAGAAAAACGAATACAGGTCTGTGAACCTCCGTCCTTGGCGAAATGAAACGCCATTCCCAAAAAGCATTTCATTACAATGCAAAAAAAATTAAAACTGGGAAAAACCATGAATATTTTTTCACATTCATGCACCTTTCACTCCACTAATAATTTACAGCATTTCCTTTATACCATTGCCATCCATATAAGTTAACATGGTTAAATTCGTGGCAAAGATTCGGCGATAACATTATTTTTCCCCAAGATATGTATAATGTTTAGATGATAATTCTGTAATAACAAACTCCATCTAAATATTTCAGCATTTTGGTTTTTAAAACTTTTCCACAAACTTTAATGGGTTATGGTCAGTGTACATTAGTCTTCTTCTTCTTCTTCTTTGGCCTCCTTATCTCGAGAGACAATGGATAAGCGCCTGGAGGTGGTCAGTGGTTTGTGAAGCAGCGCCTGGAGTGGCTATAAAGGCCAATTCTAGAGTGACAGGCTCTTCCACAGGTGCTGCAGAGAAATTTGTTTGTCGGAGCTGTTACACAGTTGGCTCTCCCCTTTCGCCTCTGTCTTTTTTCCTGCCAACTACTAAGTCTCTTCGACTCGCCACACTTCAGCCCCGTCTTTATGGCTGCCTGCCAGCTCTGGCGAACGCTGGCAACTGACTCCCACGACTTGTGATCAATGTCACAGGATTTGATGTCGCGTTTGCAGACGTCTTTAAAGCGGAGACATGGACGGCCGGTGGGTCTGATACCAAAAGCGAGCTCGCTGTACAATGTGTCTTTGGGGGATCCTGCCATCTTCCATGCAGCTCACATGGCCAAGCCATCTCAAGCGCCGCTGACTCAGGAGTGTGTATAAGCTGGGGATGTTGGCCGCCTCGAGGACTTCTGCGTTGGAGATGCGGTCCTGCCACCTGATGCCAAGTATTCTCCGGAGGCAGCGAAGATGGAATGAGTTGAGACGTCGCTCTTGGCTGACATACGTTGTCCAGGCCTCGCTGCCATAGAGCAAGGTACTGAGGACACAGGCTTGATACACTCGGACCTTTGTGTTCAGTGTCAGTGCGCCACTTTCCCACACTCTCTTGGCCAGTCTGGACATAGCAGTGGAAGCCTTTCCCATGCGCTTGTTGATTTCTGCATCGAGAGACAGGTTACTGGTGATAGTTGAGCCTAGGTAGGTGAACTCTTGAACCACTTCCAGAGTGTGGTCGCCAATATTGATGGATGGAGCATTTCTGACGTCCTGCCCCATGATGTTTGTTTTCTAGAGGCTGATGGTTAGGCCAAATTCATTGCAGGCAGCCGCAAACCTGTCGATGAGACTCTGCAGGCACTCTTCAGTGTGAGATGTTAAAGCAGCATCGTCAGCAAAGAGGAGTTCCCTGATGAGGATTTTCCGTACTTTGGACTTCGCTCTTAGACGGGCAAGGTTGAACAACCTGCCCCCTGATCTTGTGTGGAGGAAAATTCCTTCTTCAGAGGACTTGAACGCATGTGAAAGCAGCAGGGAGAAGAAAATCCCAAAAAGTGTGGGTGCGAGAACACAGCCCTATTTCACGCCACTCAGGATAGGAAAGGGTTCTGATGAGGAGCCACCATGTTGAATTTTGCCTTTCATATTGTCATGGAATGAGGTGATGATACTTAGTAGCTTTGGTGGGCATCCAATCTTTTCTAGTAGTCTGAAGAGACCACGTCTGCTGACGAGGTCAAAGGCTTTGGTGAGATCAATGAAAGCAACGTAGAGGGGCATCTGTTGTTCACGGCATTTCTCCTGTATCTGACGAAGGGAGAACAACATGTCAACGGTCGATCTCTCGGCACGAAAGCCACACTGTGCCTCAGGGTAGATGCGCTCGGCCAGCTTCTGGAACCTGTTTAGAGCAACTCGAGCAAAGACTTTCCCCACTATGCTGAACAGGGAGATTCCACGGTAGTTGTTGCAGTCACCGCGGTCACCTTTGTTTTTATAGAGGGTGATGATATTGGTATCGCGCATGTCTTGGGGTACTGCTCCCTCGTCCCAGCACAGGCAAAGCAGTTCATGTAGTGCTGAGAGTATAGCAGGCTTTGCACTCTTGATTATTTATGGGGTAATGCTGTCCTTCCCAGGGGCTTTTCCGCTGGCTAGAGAATCAATGGCATCACTGAGTTCCGATTTGGTTGGCTGTATGTCCAGCTCATCCATGACTGGTAGAGGCTGGGCTGCATTGAGGGCAGTATCAGTGACAACATTCTCCCTGGAGTACAGTTCTAGGTAGTGCTCAACCCAGCGGTCCATTTGCTTGCGTTGGTCAGTGATTATGTCCCCTGATTTAGATTTGAGGGGGGCGATCTTCTTGATGGTTGGCCCAAGAGCTGTCTTAATGCCATCATACATTCCTCTGATGTTTCCGATGTCTGAGGCCAGCTGAATATGACTGCATAGGCGTTGCCAGTAGTCGTTTGCGCAGCGCCTGGCTGTTCTTTGTGCAGTGCTTCTGGCTGCTTTAAGTGCTGCGGATGTTAAATCGCTGGGGGCTTTCTTGTAGTTCAACAGTGCAATGCGCTTAGCGGCTATGACAGGTTCCAGCTCTTCATTATGAGATTGAAACCAGTCTGCATTTCTCTTCGCACTTTTGCCACTTAATGTTTCTTTATAATCCTGGCAGACATGTACTTTAAAATGTTTTCCACAGTGAAATACTATTTTTGATGACAATTTAGTTTTCTTGAAAAGTACCCTATTGGCTTGTCTATGTCCGATTCGTCATCCTGCAATAGGACTGCATCAACCCCCAGTCACTAACATCGATCACTATTTTAAAGGGTTTAGCGAAATTTGGAGCAGCCAACGCTGGTTCAATAGTTAAAATTGCCGTGAGCTTTTCAAAAGCTGCCTGGCATTCATCTGACCATATCACTTTGTTTTTCTTCTTTGGTAACAAATCGGTTAATGGAACAGCCACAGTACTAAAATTCCGTGCAAATGTCCTGTAAAAACCACACATCCCAAAAAACCTCATTATTTCCCATTTAGATTTAGGGATAGGGAACTCTATTAAGGCTTATACCTTTGCAGTTTTTGGCAATACCTGTCCTTGCTCCACGATGTGTCCAAGGTAAGTTACTCTAGCTTTTCTGAATTCATTTTTTGCCAGATTTATCACTAAGTCTACAGCTTGTAACTTTTTAAACAGGATTTTTAGCTGGTTTAAATGCTCTTGCCATGTGTTACTGTATATTAGTACATCATCGAGCTACACTACACAGTTGGGATCACTGGCTACCACCTGATTCATTAATGTTTGAAAAGTGGCTGGGGCGTTTTTAAAGCCCGAATGGCATCACATGGCACTGATAAAGACTGTCAGGTGTTACAAAAGCTGATATCTCTTTGACTCAAGGAGTCAAAGGAACTTGCCAGTATCCCTTTAACAAGTCGATCTTGGTAAAAAAAACCTACCACTTCCCACTCTATCGATACAGTCTTCTAAACGCGGATGTGGGTAGGAGTCTGCCTTTCTTACCGCATTGACTTTTCTATAGTCTATACAAAATCGGGTTGACCCATCAGGTTTAGGTACTAGAACACCAGCTGCTTGAACCAGGTTCGATCAAATTGTTTTCCAGCATGTATTGGATTTCTGCTTTTACTTGGGCCTGTTTGCCCGGACTGTAATGGTAACAACACAAAGATTTCATCCCCTGGTTGAAAATCGTAGGCTTTTGCATTCTTGTTTGCCCATTTTTCCATATTGGCTGGGGATGCTTTAAGGTGCAAGCTTTCGTGAGCCTTTCCCAGAACACAGATACATAGTCCAGCATCGAAGATTCATTCTTTTGTTCTAAGAATCAGTCCTTTGAGTTTTAGAGGGCCTCTCATTTCATGTCCGTAAACCAATTCGAAAGGACTGAAGCCTGCAGACTCATTCGGTGAGTCTCTGGTGGCAAATAAAAGAAAGTCTAGTCCTTTATCCCAGTCATGTGGATATTTATTTAGAGATATGGCACTGAAACAGGTCCTTCGGCCCACCAAATATTCGTGACAATATGTTCTAATCATTGTTTGAAAGTTTGGTGGAATCTCTCGAAAGCTCCCTGTGACTGTGGGTGATATGCTGAAGATTTCAACTGTCCAATCCACAAATTGCCCATGACGTCTTGAATTATCTTAGACACAAAATTAGAACCTTGATCCGATTGAACTTCAAGTGGCAACCCATATCTTGCAAAGAATTGGGTTAACTTTTCTACTGCTATTTTAGCGGTAATTGTCCTCAAAGGAATGGTCTCTGGAAATCAAGTAGCCATATTCATGATAGTATGTATGTATTGGTGTCCCGCTTTTGTTTTTGTCAAGGGTCCGACACAATCTACCAACACCCTGCTAAATGGTTCCTCAATCACTGGAATGGGAACTAGTGGTGCCGGTTTTATGCCGGAAGCTAGATGCAGCGTGGCTTTAGAAGAGTCACACAGACTAGTGTAAAGACGTACATAGATATACTATAATAAATGTTTATGTTCTAACTACTCCAGACTAAAGAATCTCTCTAAGCTCGACTAACAAAGGTGGCAGTTTACCAAACAAACATACAACAGAGTGTTGGTATTTATTGCAAGGAGGATGGAGTATAAAAGTAAGGAAGTCCTGCGACAGCTGTACAGGGCATTGGTGAGACTGCACCTAGAGTACTGTGTACAGTTTTGGTCTGCTTATTTAAGGATGGATATACTTGCATTGGAGACAGTTCAGAGAAGGTTCATCACACTGATTGTTGGAATGAAGGGGTTGTCTTATGAGGAATGATTGAGCAGGTTGGCCCTATACTCATTGGAGTTTAGAAGAATGAGAGGTGATCTCATTGAAACATATAAGATTCTGAGGTGGTTTGACAGGGCACATGCTGAGATGTTTTCTCTCATGGAGGAATCTAGAACTAGAGGGCACATTTAAGAGAGAAATGAAGAGGAATTTCTTCTCTCAGAGGTTGTTAATCTATGGAATTCTCTTCCCGAAAGAGAACTGGAGGCTGCGTCATTGAGTATACTTAAGGCTGAGTTTGACAGATTTTTGATCTACAATAGGTTTCAGGGGGCATGCAGGAAAATGGTTATCAGGCCACAATCAGATTTTATTGAATAGCAGGGCAGACTTGAGGGGCCAAATAGCCTACTCCTGCTCCTATTTCTTATTATCTAACATCAGCACTGCTGGCAGTTTGAGAGAAAAGAAAGAACTTACATTTCTGAAGCACCTTTCACGATATTAGATACCTTCTCAAATCTCAATGTACTTTACAGCCAATGAAGCAGACAGTTGATGTGTGGCCCACAGAGTCCAATGGAAATGGGAAATAATTATTTGAAGGAAGCTGAAGAGGGGGGTGGAGGAGATCCATACGTTGTTAACCCTGCCTCAGCTCATCTGCTGCTGAAACCTTCATCCATACCTTTGTTACCTCCAAACTCAACTATCTCTACGCTCTCTTGACCGTCTTCCCATCTTCCACCTTACATAAACCTGTGTGCACCCAAAACCCTACTACCCTTATCTTAACTCACACCAAGTCCCATTCACTCATCATCCCTTTGCTCGCTGACTTACACAGCTCCCGGACCAACAATGGCTCAATTTTAAAATCCTGAAACTTGTTTACAAATTTCTCTGTAACATCACTCAGCCTTTAAGCCTTTAAGATCATAGAACTTTTACAACACAGAAGGGGGCCATTCGGCCCATTGTGTCTGCACCAGCTCTCAAATGAGCAAGATCAGTGGATGGGGTAGCTGTTGAACAGGCAGATACAGAGTGCAGAGAGTCTGTGAGGAAGGTTAGACAGTTGACAGGGCAAAGTTGCAGCCAGTATGATGGGTTGAAGTGTGTCTATTTTAATGCAAGAAGTGTCAGGAATAAGGGTGATGAACTTAGAGCATGGATCAGTACTTGGAGCTACGATGTTGTGGCCATTACGGAGACTTGGATATCACAGGAGCAGGAATGGATGTTGGATGTTCCGGGGTTTAGATGTTTCAAAAGGAATAGGGAGGGAGGTAAAAGAGGTGGGGGAGTGGCATTGCTAATCAGGGATAGTATCACAGCTGCAGAAAGGGAGGTCGTCGAGGAGGGTTTGTCTACTGAGTCATTATGGGTGGAAGTCAGAAACAGGAAAGGAGCAGTCACTTTATTGGGAGTTTTCTATAGACCCCCCAATAGCAACAGAGACATGGAGGAACAGATTGGGAGGCAGATTTTGGAAAGGTGCAGAAGTAACAGGGTTGTTGTCATGGGTCACTTCAACTTCCCTAATATTGATTGGAACCTCCTTAGTGCAAATAGTTTGGATGGAGCAGTTTTTGTCAGGTGTGTCCAGGAAGGTTTCCTGACTCAATAGGCCGACTAGAGGGGAGGCTATGTTGGGTTTGGTGCTTGGCAACGAACCAGGCCAGGTGGCAGATCTCTCGGTGGGAGAGCATTTCGGTGAGAGTGATCACAACTCCCTGACCTTTACTATAGTCATGGAGAGGGACAGGAGCAGACGGGATGGGAAAATATTTAATTGGGGGAGGGGAAATTACAATGCTATTAGGCAGGAACTAGGGAGCATAAATTGGGAACAGATGTTCTCAGGGAAATGCACGACAGAAATGTGGAGGTTGTTTAGGGAGCACTTGCTGCGACTGCTGGATAGGTTTGTCCCAATGAGGCAAGGAAGGGATGGTAGGGTGAAGGAACCTTGGATGACAAGGCCTTTGACAAGGTCCCGCATGGCAGACTGGTGCAAAAGGTGAAGTCACACGGGATCAGAGGTGAGCTGGCAAGATGGATACAGAACTGGCTCAGTCACAGAAGACAGATGGTAACAGTGGATGGGTGTTTTTCTGAATGGAGGCACGTGACTAATGGTGTTCCGCAGGGATCAGTGCTGAGACCTTTGCTCTTTGTAGTATATATAAATGATTTGGAGGAAAATGTAGCTGGTCTGATTAGTAAGTTTGCGGACGACACAAAGGTTGGTGGAGAAATGGCAGATGGCGTTTAATCCGGACAAATGTGAGGTAATGCATTTTGGAAGGTCTAATGCAGGTGGGAGGTATACAGTAAATGGCAGAACCCTTAGGAGTATTGACAGGCAGAGAGATCTGGGCGTACAGGTCCACAGGTCACTGAAAGTGGCAACGCAGGTGGATAAGGTAGTCAAGAAGGCATACGGCATGCTTGCCTTCGTCGGTCGGGGCATAGAGTATAAAAATTGGCAAGTCATGTTGCAGCTGTACAGAACCTTAGTTAGGCCACACTTAGAATATTGCGTGCAATTCTGGTCGCCACACTACCAGAAGGACGTGGAGGCTTTGGAGCGGGTACAGAGGAGGTTTACTAGGATGTTGCCTGGTCTGGAGGGCATTAGCTATGAGGAGAGGTTGGAAAAACTCAGATTGTTTTCACTGGAACGACGGAGGTGGAGGGGTGACATGATCGAGGTTTACAAAGTTATAAGCGGCAAGGACAGAGTGGATAGTCAGAAGCTTTTTCCCAGGGTGGAAGAGTCAGTTCCTCGGGGACATAGGTTTAAGTTGAGAGGGGCAAAGTTTAGAGGGGATGTGCGAGGCAAGTTCTTTACACAGAGGGTGGTGAGTGCCTGGAACCTGCTGCCAGGGGAGGTGGTGGAAGCAAATACGATAGCGACGTTTAAGAGACATCTTGACAAATATATGAATAGGAAGGGAATAGAGGGATATGGGCCCCGGAAGTGCAGAAGGTGTTAGTTTAGGCAGGCATTAAGATCAGCGCAGGCTTGGAGGGCCGAACGGCCTGTTCCTGTGCGGTACTGTTCCTTGCTCTTTGTTCTTTGACAAGAGATGTGGAACAGCTAGTCAAGAGGAAGAAGGAAGCATACTTAAGGTTGAGGAAGCAAGGATCAGACAGGACTCTAGAGGGTTACAAGATAGCCAGGAAGGAACTAAAGAATGGATTTAGGAGAGCTAGAAGGGGACATGAAAAAGTCTTGGCGGGTAGGATTAAGGAAAATCCCAAGGCGTCCTACACTTATGTGAGGAACAAGAGGATGGCCAGAGTGAGGGTAGGGCCGATCAGGGATAGTGGAGGGAACCTGTGCCTGGAGTCGGAGGAGGTAGGGGAGGTCCTTAATGAATACTTTGCTTCAGTATTCACTAGTGAGAGGGACCTGGTCGTTTGTGAGGACTGCGTGAAACAGGCTGTATTGCTCGAACAGGTTGATGTTAAGAAGGAGGATGTGCTGGAAATTTTGAAAGACATGAGGACAGATAAGTCCCCGGGGCCAGATGGGATATACCCAAGGATATTTTGGGAAGCGAGGGAAGAGATTGCCGCGCCTTTGGCGATGATCTTTGCGTCCTCACTGTCCACTGGAGTAGTACCAGATGATTGGACGGTGGCAAATGTTATTCCCTTGTTCAAGAAAGGGAATAGGGATAACCCTGGGAATTATAGACCAGTCAGTCTTACGTCGGTAGTGGGAAAATTATTGGAGCGGATTCTGAGAGACAGGATTTATGATTATTTGGAAAAGCATAGTTTGATTAGAGACAGTCAGCATGGCTTTGTGAGGGGCAGGTCATGCCTCACAAGCCTTATTGAACTCTTTGAAGATGTGACAAAACACATTGATGAAGGAAGAGCAGTGGATGTGGTGTATATGGATTTTAGCAAGGCGTTTGATAAGGTTCCCCATGGTAGGCTCATTCAGAAAGTAAGAAGGCATGGGATACAGGGAAAGTTGGCTGTCTAGATACAGAATTGGCTGGCCCATAGAAGACAGAGGGTGGTAGTAGATGGAAAGTATTCAGCCCGGAGCTCGGTGACCAGTGGTGTTCCGCAGGGATCTGTTCTGGGACCTCTGCTCTTTGTGATTTTTATAAACGACTTGGATGAGGAAGTGGAAGGCTGGGTCAGCAAGTTTGCCGATGACACGAAGGTTGCTGGAGTTGTGGATAGTGTGGAAGGCTGTTGCAGGTTGCAACGGGACATTGACAGGATGCAGAGCTGGGCTGAGAAGTGACAGATGGAGTTCAACCTGGAAAAGTGAGAAGTGATTCATTTTGGAAGGTCGAATTTGAATGCAGAATACAGGCTTAAAGACAGGATTCTTGGCAGTGTGGAGGAACAGAGGGATCTTGGGGTCCATGTCCATAGATCCCTCAAAGTTGCCACCCAAGTTGATAGGGTTGTTAAGAAAGCGTATGGTGTGTTGGCTTTCATTAACAGGGGGATTGAGTTTAAGAGCCACGAGGTTATGCTGCAGCTCTATAAAGCCCTGGTAAGACCACACTTGGAATATTGTGTTCAGTTCTGGTCGCCTCATTATAGGAAGGATGTGGAAGCTTTAGAGAGGGTGCAGAGGAGATTTACCAGGATGCTGCCTGGACTGGAGGGCATGTCTTACGAAGAAAGGTTGAGGGAGCTAGGGCTTTTCTCATTGGAGCGAAGAAGGATGAGAGGTGACTTGATAGAGGGGTACAAGATGATGAGAGGCATAGATAGAGTGGATAGCCAGAGACTTTTTCCCAGGGTGGGAAGGGCTATCACCAGGGGGCATAATTTTAAGGTGATTGGAGGAAGGTTTCGGGGAGATGTCAGAGGTAGGTTCTTTACACAGAGAGTGGTGGGTGCGTGGAATGCACTGCCGGCGGTGGTAGTAGAAGCAGATACATTAGGGACATTTAAGCGACTCTTGGATAGGTACATGGATGATAGTATGAAGGGTATGTAGGTAGTTTGATCCTAGAGTAGGTTAAAGGTTCGGCACAACATCGTGGGCCAAAGGGCCTGTACTGTGCTGTACTGTTCTATGTTCAATGTTCTATCTCTGTGCTCTTGCATATTTGGCATCTTGCACATCCCCAGTTTCAATTGTTCCATCACTGACAGTGGTGCTTCAGCTGCCTTATCCCTAAAGCTTTGCAATTCCCTTCCTAAACCTCTCTGCCTCTCCTCCTTAAGATGCTCCTTAAAATGTAGGAGCTTTTGATCAGTTGTCCTGATATTTCCTTCTGTGACTCAGTCAAAATGTTTATTGCTAACTCTATTGTTAAACATCTGTTTGCAATGTTAAGGGCACAATATAAATGAAAGTTGTTGTCATGGAAACAGCTTACATAAAGCGAATGCTTTCACTCATTTGTAACTGGAACACATTTCCCATTTTAAAAGGTGTGTGAAATGATAGTTTCCCTGAAATTATGCTATGGAATATCAGTTTACCATGTTTGGTTGAAATTCCTCTCTTTCCAATTTTAAAATAAATGGACAAATACCTCATTTACCTGAATCAACGCCTCAGCTAAAATACGAGAAAGTGGAAGTTGATTTATACCACGCGGATCAAGGCGATCATCAAACCTCGACTTAAATGTTTAAATAGTCAGGTTAAAGGGAGTACATTACATGGAAAGACATTTAAAAAAAACAATCACTTAAAGGGGAGTGGAAAATACGTAATGCTAATTTGAAAACTGCCAAGAAACTGGTGGAATGTTGAGAAAGATAAAGCAGCTGTGTAGATAATATGGAAAAAATGTAATTTACAAATTTTTACTCCAGCGGCATTTCACATTCTTATGGTGTACATCAGCATTTATAAAGACTATATAGAGATTAGTAATGACATGGTCAATAAAAACCCGGGCATTCGCATATTCCTAAAGAAAGGAACAGATGATGGATCCATGAGTGTTTGAGGGAATGAGGATAAAAGTCGGATGGAGCAGTGGCTGAGGCTTTTTTCAGTTCATTAAACAGAGAGCTAGTAACAGATTTGAAAACAGGAAGGGTTTCTGTTTATTTTTCATGTCAAACACATGAACGTGGGAATCTGAGACCTGTTAAAATCAGTGGTTCTCAAACATTTTTGATTGAATGAACCTTTGATTAGTAATCACAGATCCCCCCCCATCTAAATTATAATAGTACAGAATACTAATAATATGAAAGTGCTGCATGTAAAAAGCGTTTTAATAATGTTTTTGCAAAAACAGTATATATTTACAGATATGCGTGAGATTGGTGTGCCTGCTTCTCACTGCAGAGTTTGTATATCCTTGGTGTGATTCCAGGCAGATGATCTCAGACCTTTGTGCTCTGATCCACAATGGCCTGAGGCCTTGCGGCCCCTGTGGCAGTCTGTTATCTGCAGCCATCAAGGACATCGTCACCCTGAATTTCTATGTAAGTGACCTTGGTGGCATCTCGCAACAGGCAACTTATCACGGATGCCAATTTAGGAGGATGGGAGGCTGCATCCACTTTGACATTGCTGAGCCTGCGTAGGCACAGAAGGCATTGGATTTCGCCTCCATCGCTGGATTCCCCCAGGGGCTGGACATCATCGTTTGCACCCATGTGGCCATCAAGGCACCTAGCAACCGGCCAGAGAAATCCATCAACAGGAAACTGGTCTGTGACCACAGCAAGAGGGTCCTCTATGTGTGTGCTCACTTTCCTGGTAGCTGTCATAACTCCTTCACCCTCCGCCACTCCAGGCTGCTTCGGATCATCACTCCATCCCCCAAAGTCTGTGGATAAATTCAAAGGAATAAGGGAAATCCCTTGAAGAGATAGTGAGTGACCCCTCTACGGCAGCCCCAGATAGAGGCGCAGAGACAATACAACCAATGCCAGCTACTCTAGAAGGCTATCAAGCTTTTGAAGAAGCGATTCCACTGTCTGGACTAGTCAGGTGTCACTCCAATGCACTCCTGCAAGGGTCTCTAACATTGTGGTGATCTTCTGTGCTCTCCATAACATGCCCCACCAGAGAGGTGTTGACCTTGAGGGAAGTGAGGTCCTGGAAGGAGATAGTTCATTGGGGGAAGAGCAAAAGTAAGAGAGGAGGCGGAGGGCGGTAATACTGAACAGAGAGGTGCTCCTGCTGCACAATAGGGTGGCCTTCTGCCACCCTCACGGCTTGCAGCATTAGATCTAGGTGGGCACTGATGAAGCAAGGTCTTCCCTACCTCTAGTGCCAGGCCTCCAGCTCCCCTATGAGATCTTGTTTCCCTCTGGTCATAGAGTTATACAGCACAGAAACAGGCCCTTCGGCCCATCGTGTCCATGCCACCCATCAAAGAGCTAACTATTCTAATCCCATTTTCCAGCACTTGGCCCGTAGCCTTGTATGCTATGGTGTTTCAAGTGCTCAGCTAAATACTTTTTAAATGTTGAGGGTTCCTGCCTCTACCACCCCTCCAGGCAGCGCGTTCCAAATTCCAACCACCCGCTGGGTGAAAATTTTTTTCCTCAAATCCCCTCTAAACCTCCTGCCCCTTACCTTAAATCTATGCCCCCTGGTTGTTGACCCCTCTGCTAAGGGGAAAAGTTTATTTCTGTCTAACCTATCAATGCCCTTCATAATCTTGTATACCTCAATCATATCCCCCCTTGGCCTTCTCTGCTCCAAGGAAAACAACCCTAGCCTTTTCAGTCTCTCTTCAATGCTGAAATGCTCCACCCCAGGCAACGTCCTGATGAATCTCCACCGCACCCACTCCACTGCAATCACATCCTTCCTATAGTGTGGCGACCAGACCTGTAAACAGTACTCCAGCTGTGGCTTAACTAGCGTTTTATACAGCTCCATCATAACCTCCCTGCTCTTACATTCTATGCATCGGCTAATAAAGGCAAGTATCTCATATGCCTTCCTAACCACCTTATCTACCTGTGCTGCTGCCTTCAGTGATCTCTGGACAAGTACACCAAGGTCCCTCTGACCTTCTGTACTTTCTCGGGTCCTACCACCCATTGTATATTCCCTTGCCTTGTTAATTCTCCCAAAATGCATCACCTCACACTCCTCCGCCCATCTTACCAGCCCATCTATATCGTTCTGTAATCTAAGGCTTTCCTCCTCACTATTTACGACACCAATTTTTATGTCATCTGCAAACTTACTGATCATGCCTCCTATATTCACGTCTAAATCATTAATGTACACTACAAACAGCAAGGGTCCCAGCACCAATCCCTGCGATACACCACTGGTCACAGGCTTCCACTTGCAAAAACAACCCTCGACCATCACCCTCTGCCTCCTGCCACTAAGCCAATTTTGGATCCACTTTGCCAAATTACCCTGGATCCCATGGACTCTTACCTTCTTAACCAATCTCCCATGCAGGACCTGATCAAAAGCCTTACTGAAGACCATGTAGACTACATCAACCGCTTTACCCTCATCTACACATCTAGTCACTCCCTCAAAAAATTCAATCAAGTTGGACAGACTTGTTTTCAAATCCCTCCACGGCCTCGCTCCTCCCTATTTCTAATTTTCTACAACCTTCCTCGGTGCTGTGGAATGTTTTGGCACAAAACGTAGATCTCTTCCTCAGGCCAACTAGAAGCCTTAGTGATGGCTACCGTGGTGTGTCTAAATGAGCCCCACGTTTCATCTGACCCACCTCCATTCCTGGTCCCACTGGCTCTAAGTGGACAGGAAACGATCTCCATGCCAATTCAGGGCTTACCCATTTGAAAATCTAAACATGATTCAGTTTCCCACTGGAGGCAGGTTTCTGACCCAAAACCACACCAGAGTCCTGTTTCCCAGCTCCATAATGAAAATCCAGCCCTGGATGCTCGAAATGGAAAATGTTCAATCTCTCACCACTGAGTTTCTGCACTTTAAGCCCCAAATTCAAAAAAATTAAAAAAAAAAACACCCTGGGAGTAATTTTAACATATGGCTATGACTTCAGAGCAAACAAAAATCAGGAGAAGTACTTAATGGACAGGTACTTGAATGAGCAAGGCATAGAGGGATATGGAATAAATGCAGGCAGGTGGGATTAGTATAGGTAGGCATTATGGTCGGCATGGACGTGGTGGGCCGAAGGGCCTGTTTCTATGCTGCACGACTCTGACTCTAATAAAAATAATTCAACGGTTGTGATGCACTTTGAGATGTCCCGAGGTGGTGAGATATGCTACATAAATGCAATTTTTTCTTTCATCTTGGTAAATCTGCACTGTACATCATTAAGACTTTAATCTTCCTATAATGAAACATAAAAATACCACACACTGTACTCTATGGGATATCAGTACTTCATTCTTTGCTCTTATACTCTATGCTTGTTATAAAACCCAAAATAACACATACATATTACAGAGGATTACATAGGATATTCGACACAGAAACAGGCTATTCAGCCCAACCAGTCCATGCTGGAATTTATGCTCCACTCGAGCCTCCTCCCATCGCTTTTCCTCTTAACTTATCATTGTAACTCTACCTCATAGGCTTGTCCAGCTTCCCCTTAAATGTATCTATATTATCTATTTCAACCACTCCCTGTGGTAGTGAGTTCCATATTCTCATCACTCTTTGGGAAAAGAAGTTTCTTCTGAATTCTCTATTAGATTTCTTGGTGACTTATACTAATGGCCTCTATTAGGTCACCCCGAGCTGCTTTTTCCATCCCCCACCCCCCCCCACCAAGAGAAAAGAGACTCAGCCCGTTTATCCTTTCCTGATAAGTATACCCACGCATTTCTGGTATCATTCTTGTATATCTTCTCTGTACCCTCTCCATATCCATTTTATAATATGACGACCAGAATTACACGCAGCACTCTAAGTGTGGTCTAATAAGTTTCAGGTTTTGAAAAACTTTTCAATTCCATCTTTCTAGAAATAAAGCCTAGTGCTTGGTTTATTTTTATATGGCCTTGCTAACCATTCTATTAGTCTTTTAAGGCTTTATCAATCTGCACTAGTACTTTCAGGAGATGATGTTTTTGAACCCCAGATCCCTCTCTTCCTCCACACCCTTCAGTATCTTTAATTTATATGTATACTCCCATTCTTTTTTCCTCTTTTAAATTAACTCTATAACCACTGATGTTGCTGTTCACTACAGTCACCAGGCACGTAACTTGCCTTTAATATGCAGGTAATTTCATATTAAAACTGAACTCAACTGCGTGAGTTGCCGAGTTTAGAAGTTCAACAAATACTGATTAACACAATGGTGGTGGGTCTAGATTGTCATGATATAGTGTAGTGCAAATATCTATGGCTTCCTTAAGTGGTACACTGGTGAACAGGCGAGCATTTTTAATGACACCATGTATGCCCAAATAAAAGGTGTTGCCATGGGAATCCCTCTAGGCCCAGCTCTCGCAAACACCTTTGTTGGGTTCCATGAGAAACAGGTCTTTGAGGGAATGATACCTAACCTCCTACTTCTCACATATTTCCGATATGTAGAGGATATGCTTGCTATATTTGATTCTGCAGCTGCATGCAATAATTTCCTTGCACGTCTTAATGGGCTCCGTCGTGCACTCAAATGATTGCATCAGTAAGTCTCTTGAGTCGCAACTGCCAGCATATTTTGATTTCATTGGAGATTTCCCAAAATGAGAATTATTTTTATACTGTTACTCTGAGCTTAATGCTACAGAAACAGGTAAACCCATGTCAGTGATGTGTGTCTAAACAAAAATTGAAGAATCAATTTAGAGCAGATAACAGACAGGATGTGAGTGTGGATTATTCAAAACAATTTTTTTTATCAATCAAACAGAAATACTCAATTACTAGCTCCCCTGATGGCTTGGTGAGTGTATCTAGTGAGGAGGTGAGCCTTACAGACCAGGAAGTCCTAAATGCAATCTTCAGATCTGGCTGAATTAACTGATAGGGGTGCTACAATTATCATGATACTTGCTTCAGATGACTATCCAGTGACATCTGCTGAAGGTGTGAATGTATCAGAGGATGGGTACATGCTGAACCCACGATTTAATAAATGGAGGCAAGGGGAAAAAGTAACAACTGGATTTTTTAAATGGTAATCAAACTATTGTTACAAAGCCCGCTGTATATTTAGAATACATCACTGTGAACTATTCAGCATAAGTACGAAAATCGATACAGGCTTTCAAAAGAGATTTGAATGATAGTTGTGTGGCTAGATTGCCTTTTCTTGTTTCTCCATTCTTATTTATCAATCATCTGAATATCACTCAATATGGCTAATTTAATTGGCGGAATGTTCAGTTATCACTAACCAAGGTCATAATAGATAGAAATCGAAGTGCTTAGTTTTACCTCCTTAACATAAAACAGAATAATTTGGTTCAGAGTCTTCATGGAAAAAATAAAACTTTACCTTAGAATGTTTAGCTAGAGCTCGCAGACAAAATGATTCAACCTTCTCACAGGGAACAGAGCTTAGACTCTGTGCATAAGGAAGCCCATTCCCCCCAAAACACCACAAGCCTCCCTGAAACACAAAAGATTGAATAACTGGATTCAGATCCTCTGTACACCCTTTAATGCCACAGCATTCTTCTTTTAATACAAGATAGTTTTTTTGTTAACTGATCCTGTATTTTTGTACATGTTTAAGAAATGCTCTTGAATCAGGAAGTACTTTACATCGTTTAAGAAAGAAAATAAAGGTGATCTTCTACACGAGTCCCTTTGTCACCCATCTCAAGAAGCTGGGCTGCTGACCTCAACAAATTTCCTTCCCGCCTGCTTAGCATTACCTCTGTATGGCATAACTAAGATCAGAAGTTGTGTGGATAATCAAACCTTGCCCAACCACATTATGGCATAGTGTCACTATGCCCCCTTTGTGTTCCCCAAAAATGTAAAGTATTGCAGTTTCTGTAAAAACGTTGGTAGCAGTTAGGTGCATCAGCAGGTAAAGTAAACTAAAACTATACCTGCTAATACCACAGGCAACAAAACTGGGTATGATTTCAACATGAAGGAACATACAACTTCATGTCACATTTTTGAAAGCCCAGTTTTACCCCAACCCAACTGGTAAACATGTGGAAAACACTTCCATTAATACAACTAATCACAACAATGAAAAAACTTTTATCAACCAGTTTTGGGGATGCAAAACATTCAGCACTGTGAGCTGAAAATGTGTAAAAGTATGTGTGCATGGGTGCATCAGCTCCAAAAAATAAATAAGGATTTAAATAAAGATCTTTGACAAAGAGTCTGAGGGATTTTATAAATCAAATTGCTTTATTTATCTAGTTATTATTGAGAACGATTTTCGAGCTCTTTTAATCAGACCCAAATACCTACTTCTGCTGCAAACTGAAACTGAAGGGCGCATCACAGTGTGTGCACGCAGTAGAATTATGGAGACGGTGATATATTTTGTCAACAGTGCCTTCTAACTAAGGCTTTGAAAGGAATGGAGAGAAAGATTGGTGCACTTAAGCCAATCAACACATCTATAAAAAGGACCAAGACCATTTTGATTTTATAAATGGGAGAAGCTAGATAAACACAAGGGAGAAAAAAAAAAGGATATGTTGATAGGCTCAGATGAAGAGGGGTGGGAAGATTCTAATGTGGAATATATATGCCAGCATAAACCAGATGAGCCAAATGGCCTGCTTCTGTGATGTAGACGCCATACATAATTCTACAGGTAATAAATGGATCACTGATGATGCAGAGCTGGTATTTGAAATAGTTAATGAGATGTTAAAAGCAGAGGACCAACTAATGGAGTTCTATGAAGAATATGGTGGCACAAAAGGCAGAGGTTGACCGAAATGAACAGTGACTGGGCAATGAGGGCAGGTTGTAAGTGGGGGGGGAGAGAGAGATGTGAATAATCAGCAAAGAAGGAAGAGGTGTAAAAGATTTTAAGCAATGGTCAACACCAAAGGTGTTTCTGAGGAGTGGGGTGGAAATGCAGAGGAAGAATTGGAGGATACTGTATTGAGAGGTAGAGGAAGTAATAGTTATGTAAGAGACATAGGTTTGTGCACACCCAATGGTGCAATAAGAACCAAACTAACAAGGTAGACAGTTAGTGGAGGATAATGTAGACAGTTTGTAGACAGTTCAGAGAGTAGAAAACAAATTGGCAGTCCAGCTTCAAGCGAAAATAAAACCAAGAGACACAATCTGAGACACTAAAGAGAAAGTTCAGTCATCTTGTCTGGAAACCGAAGTAAAGATAACAAAAGCAAAATACTGCGGATGCTGGGGATATGAAACCAAAACAGAAAATGTTGGAAATATTCAGCAGGTCAGGCAGCATCTGTGGAGGAAAAAAAGAGTTAACGTTTCAGGTTGTGACCTTTCATCAGAACTGGCAAAAGTTAGAAATGTAATAAAATAGTTCTGATGAAAGGTCACAGACCTGAAACATGAACTCTGTTTCTCTCTCCACAGATGTTGTCAGATCTGCTGTGTATTTCCAGCACTGTTTTTATTTTAGAAATGTAATAGGTTTGAGCAATTGGGGAAGGGGGGGGGGGGGGGGGGGGAAGAAGAATAAAAGTGAAGGTCTGTGATAGGGTGGAGGGCAGGAGAGATTAAATGACAAAAGGTTTCATGGTACAAAGCCAAGTAAAGTAATAAAAGATGAGTCTTTCATTTGCTCAAAACCTATCACATTTCTAACTTTTGCTGGTTCTGATGAAACGTTAACTCTGTTTTCTCTCCACAGGTACTGCCTGACCTGCTGAGTATGTCTAGCATTTTCTGCCTTTATTAAAGATAACAAATATGTGCTTTCTGAAATGTTACCTCTGATTGGTAAAGATGACAAGTTTGTAAGGAGTATTGTGGGGTAGAGGCCTACTACCCGACCCGAACCCAACGGGACCATACAACGGGACCATACGGGTTCGGGTCAGGCCGAGACCAGATCGAGTCGGGTTTGGGTCGGGCCGGGTCGGACACACACGGTAAGTGCTCTGCTGGCAAGTATTAAAAATTTTTTTTAAAACTTACCTGAGCTGGGAGTCCGGGACAAAACTGAGTCTGCGCAGTGAGCGAGTGACGTCACTATGACGTCTCACACATGCGCTGCAGCTTCTTGTAGGTTCGATGTCAGGAAGGTAAGGGATGGTCGGGTCGTGTAGTGGCGGGTTTGGGTCGGGTCGGGTCGGGTCGGGCTCTGGGCAAAATCAAAGGGACTTGGGCCAGGTCAAGCTCGGGCCCGCTGTGGTTCGGTCAGGTTCGGGTAGGGTTCTTTTTCCAGACCTAAAGCAGGCCTCTATCATGGGGTGAATAAGTAGCTCTTCAGATGGCATCTGTCAAAAAGAGTTGGATCACATAGAATCATAAAATGGTTACAGCACGGAAGTAGGTCTTTGGGCCCGTCATCTCCTTGCTGGTTCTCTGCAAGAACTCAGCTAGTCCCACTCCCTTGCCCTTTCCCCGAGCCCTGCAAAGTTTTTCTCTGCAGGTGCTTATCCAATTTTGTTTTGAAAGACAGGATTGTATCTGCCTCCACCACACTTTTAGGCAGTACATTCCAGGTCTTAATCACTCGCTGTGTAAAAAATGTTATTCCTCATATTGCTGTTAGTACATTTGCCAATCACCTTAAATTGGTGTCCTCCGGTTTTCGACCCTTCCTTCAATGGGAAGAATTTCTCCCTATCTATTCTATCCAGAGCCCTCCTGATTTTGAACACCTCTAGCAAAACTTCTCTCGGCCTTCTCTTCTCCAAGGAGAACAACTACAACCTCTCCACGTAACTGAAGTCCCTCATCCCTGGAAACATTCTCGTTAAATCTTTTCTGCATCCTCCCTGAAGCCCTCACAGTCTTCCTAAAGTGCAGTGCCCAGAATTGGACACAATACTTCAGTTGAGGCTGAACCCGAGTTCCATAAAGGTTTATCATAACCTCCTTGCTTTTGTATTTTATGCCTTTTTAAAGCACAAAATCCTGTGCGCCTTTTTAACTACTTTCTCAACCTGCCCTGACACCTTCAACTATTGCTGTACGTACACCTGCAGGTGTCTCTGTTCCTGCACCCCCTTTAGAATTATACCTTTTATATATTGAATCTCCTCTTTCTATCAAAATATATCACTTCACACTTCTCTGCATTAAATTTCATCTGCCAAGTGTTGGCTTATTCCACCAGCGTTAGGGAACTGGAGCTGGATGAACTTCGGATCATTCGGGAGGCGGAGGGGGTTATTGAGAGGAGTTATAGGGAGGCAGTCACACCTCAGGTAAAAGAAGTAGGTAGATGGGTTACCGTCAGGGGAAGGAGAGGGAACCAGCAGGCAGTGCAGGGATCCCCTGTGGCCGTTTCCCTCAACAACAGGTATACCGTTTTGGATACTGTTGCGGGGAACGACTTACCAGGGGTAAAAAATGGGGTACAGGTATCGGGCACAGAGTCTGTCCCTGTTGCTCAGAAGGGAAAGGGGAAGAGGAGCAGAGCATTAGTCACTGGGGACTCCATAGTTAGGGGAACAGATAGGAGGTTCTGTGGGAACGAGAGAGACTCACGGTTGGTGTGTTGCCTCCCAGGTGCCAGGGTTCGTGATGTCTCGGATCGTGTTTTTGGGATCCTTAAGGGAGAGGATAAGCAGCCCCAAGTCGTGGTCCACATAGGCACCAACGACATAGGTAGGAAGAGAGATGGGGATTTAAGGTAGAAATTCAGGGAGCTAGGGTGGAAGCTTAGAGCGAGAACAAACAGAGTTGTTATCTCCGGGTTGTTGCCTGTGCCACGTGATAGCGAAGCAAGGAATGGGGAGAGAGAGGAGTTGAACACGTGGCTGCAGGGATGGTGTAGGAGGGAGGGTTTTGGTTTCCTGGATAATTGGGGCTCTTTCTGGGGTAGGTGGGACCTCTACAAACAGGATGGTCTTCACCTGAACCAGAGGGGTACCAATATCCTGGGGGGGGGGGGGGGGGGTGGAGATTTGCTAGTGCTCTTCTGGGGGGTTTAAACTAATTCAGCAGGGGAATGGGAACCTAAATTGTAGTTCCAGTGTACAGAGTAGTGAGGTCAGGGATAAGGTTACAAATACGCAAGAGGGCAATGGCAAGCAAGAACTTGGTTTAAAGTGTGTCTGCTTCAACACCAGGAGCATCCGCAATAAGGTGGGCGAGCTTGCAGCATGGGTTGGTACCTGGAATCTCGATGTTGTGGCCATTTCGGAGACATGGGTAGAGCAGGGGCAGGAATGGATGTTGCAGGTTCCGGGATTTAGATGTTTCAGTAAGAACAGAGAAGATGGTAAAAGAGGGGGGGGTGTGGCATTGATAATCAAGGAGGGTATTACGGCGGCAGAAAGGACGTTTGAGGACTCGTCTACTGAGGTAGTATGGGCCGAGGTTAGAAACAGGAGAGGAGAGGTCACCCTGTTGGGAGTTTTCTATAGACCTCCGAATAGTTCCAGAGATGTAGAGGAAAGGATAGCGAAGATGATTCTCGACAGGAGCGAGAGTAACAGGGTAGTTGTTATGGGGGACTTTAACTTTCCAAATATTGACTGGAAATACTATAGTTCGAGTACTTTAGATGGGTCAGTTTTTGTCCAGTGTGTGCAGGAGGGTTTTCTGACACAGTATGTAGACAGGCCAACCAGGGGCGATGCCACATTGGATTTGGTACTGGGTAATGAACCCAGCCAGGTGTTAGATTTAGATGTAGGTGAGCACTTTGGTGATAGTGATCACAATTCGATTAGGTTTACCTTAGCGATGGGCAGGGACAGGTATATACCACAGGGCAAGAATTATAGCTGGGGGAAAGGAAATTATGATGCGATTAGGCAAGATTTAGGATGCGTAGGATGGGGAAGGAAGCTGCAGTGGATGGGCACAATAGAAATGTGGAGCTTATTCAAGGAGCAGCTACTGCGTGTCCTTGATAAGTATGTACCTGTCAGGCAGGGAGGAAGTTGTCAAGCGAGGGAGCCGTGGTTCACTAAAGAGGTTGAAGCGCTTGTCAAGAGGAAGAAGAAGGCTTATGTGAGGATGAGATGTGAAGGCTCAGTTAGGGCGCTTGAGAGTTACAAGCTAGCCAGGAAGGATCTAAAGGGAGAGCTAAGAAGAGCAAGGAGAGGACACGAGAAGTCATTGGCGGATAGGATCAAGGAAAACCCTAAGGCTTTCTATAGGTATATCAGGAATAAAAGAATGACTAGAGTTAGATTAGGGCCAATCAAGGATAGTAGTGGGAAGTTGTGTGTGGAATCAGAGGAGATAGGGGAAGCGTTAAATGAATATTTTTCGTCAGTATTTACAGTAGAGAAAGAAAATGTTGTCGAGGAGAATACTGAGATACAGGCTACTAGGCTAGATGGGATTGAGGTTCACAAGGAGGAGGTGTTAGCAATTTTGGAAAGTGTGAAAATAGATAAGTCCCCTGGGCCAGATGGGATTTATCCTAGGATTCTCTGAGAAGCCAGGGAGGAGATTGCAGAGCCTTTGTCCTTGATCTTTATGTCGTCATTGTCGACAGGAATAGTGCCGGAAGACTGGAGGATAGCAAATGTTGTCCCCTTGTTCAAGAAGGGGAGTAGAGACAGCCCTGGTAATTATAGACCTGTGAGCCTTACTTCGGTTGTGGGTAAAATGTTGGAAAAGGTTATGAGACAGGATTTATAATCATCTTGAAAAGAATATGTTCATTAGAGATAGTCAGCACGGTTTTGTGAAGGGTAGGTCGTGCCTCACAAACCTTATTGAGTTTTTCAAGAAGGTGACCAAACAGGTGGATGAGGGTAAAGCCGTGGATGTGGTGTAAATGGATTTCAGTAAGGCGTTTGATAAGGTTCCCCACGGTAGGCTATTGCAGAAAATACGGAAGTATGAGGTTGAAGGTGATTTAGAGCTTTGGATCAGAAATTGGCTAGCTGAAAGAAGACGGTGGTGGTTGATGGCAAATGTTCATCCTGGAGTTTAGTTACTAGTGGTGTACCGCAAGGATCTGTTTTGGGGCCACTGCTGTTTGTCATTTTTATAAATGACCTGGATGAGGGTGTAGAAGGGTGGGTTAGTAAATTTGCGGATGACACGATGGTCGGTGGAGTTGTGGATAGTGCCGAAGGATGTTGTAGGGTACAGAGGGACACAGATAGGCTGCAGAGCTGGGCTGAGAGATGGCAAATGGAGTTTAATGCGGAAAAGTGTGAGGTGATTCACTTTGGAAGGAGTAACAGGAATGCAGAGTACTGGGCTAATGGGAAGATTCTTGGTAGTGTGGATGAACAGAGAGATCTTGGTGTCCAGGTACATAAATCCCTGAAAGTTGCCACCCAGGTTAATAGGGCTGTTAAGAAGGCATATGGTGTGTTAGCTTTTATTAGTAGGGGGATCGAGTTTCGGAGCCACGAGGTCATGCTGCAGCTGCACAAAACTCTGGTGCGGCCGCACCTGGAGTATTGCGTGCAGTTCTGGTCACCGCATTATAGGAAGGATGTGGAAGCTTTGGAAAGGGTGCAGAGGAGATTTACTAGGATGTTGCCTGGTATGGAGGGAAGGTCTTACGAGGAAAGGCTGAGGGAGTTGAGGTTGTTTTCATTAGAGAGAAGGAGGAGGAGAGGTGACTTAATAAGACATATAAGATAATCAGAGGGTTACATAGGGTGGATAGTGAGAGTCTTTTTCCCCGGATGGTGATGACAAACACGAGGGGACATAGCTTTAAGTTGAGGGGTGATCGATATAGGACAGATGTTAGAGGTAGTTTCTTTACTCAGAGAGTAGTAGGGGCGTGGAACGCCCTGCCTCCAACAGTAGTGGACTCGCCAACTTTAAGGGCATTTAAGTGGTCATTGGATAGACATATGGATGAAAATGGAATAGTGTAGGTCAGATGGTTTCACAGGTCGGCGCAACATCAAGGGCCAAAGGACCTGTACTGCGCTGTAATGTTCTATGTTCTTGTCGATGTCCTTTTGAAGCCGATCACCATCCTCCTCACTGTTCACACTAGTTTCAAGTTTTGTGTCATCTGTAAATTTTGAAATTGTGCCCTGTACACCCAAGTCTAGGTCATTAATATATATCAGGAAAAGTAGTGGGCCCAGTACCAACCCTTGGGGAACCCTTCCACTTCAAGTCTTCCTCCATTCCAAAAAACAACCATTTACCACTACTCTCTATTTCCTGTCATCCAGCCAATTTTGTATCAATGCTGCCACTGCTCCTTTTATTCCATGGTCTTCACCTTTGCTGGCAAGCCGATAATGTGACATGTTATCAAATGCCCTTTTACACCACATCAACCCTTTCTGCGAGCTCAACAAAAAACTCAATCATAGAAACACAGAAAATAGGAGCAGAAGTAGGCCATTCGGCCGTTCGAGCCTGCTCCGCCACTCATTATGATCATGGCTTATCATCCAACACAGTAACCTGTTCCCGCTTTCTCCCCATATCCTTTGATCCCTTTCGCCCCAAGAGCTATATCAAACTCCTTCTCGAAAACACACAATATTTTGGCCTCAACTGCTTTCTGTGGTAGCGAATTCCACAGGCTCACCACTCTCAGTCATCGAGTGATACAGCACTGAAACAGGCCCTTCGGCCCACCAAGTCTGTGCCAACCAACAACCACCCATTGAGACTAATCCTATATACCCATATTCCCTACCACATCCCCACCATTCTCCTACCACCCACCAACACTAGGGGCAATTTACAATGGCAAATTTACCTAACAAACTGCAAGTCTTTGGCCGTGGAAGGAAACTGGAGCACCCGGCGGAAACCCACGCGGTCACAGGGAGAACTTGCAAACTCCGTACAGGCAGTACCCAGAACCGAACCTGGGGTCGCTGGAGCTGTGAGGCTGCGGTGCTAACCACTGCGCCACTGTACTGCCCTTCACCTCTGGGTGAAGAAATTTCTCATCACAGTCCTGAAAGGTTTAGCCCGTATCCTTAGACTATGACCCCTGGTTCTGGACTCCCCCACCATTGGGAACATCCTTCCTGCAACTACTCTGTCAAGTCCTGTTAGAATTTCATAGGTTTCTATGAGATCCCCCCTCACTCTTCTGAACTCCAGCGAATATAGTCCTAACTGACTCAATCTCTCCTCATACATCAGTCCCGTCTTTCCAGGAATCAGGCTGGTAAACCTTTGCTGCACTCCCTCTATAGCAAGAGCATCTTTCCTCAGGTAAGGAGACCAAAACTGCACACAATATTCCAGGTGTGGCCTCACCAAGGTCCTGTATAATTGCAGCAAAACATCCCTGCTCCTGTAGAACATCGAACAGTACAGCACAGTACAGGCGCTTCGGCCCACGGTGTTGTGCCGAACCTTTAACCTACTCAAGGATCAAACTACCTACATACCCTTCATTCAACTATCATCCATGTACCTATCCAAGAGTCGCTTAAATGTCCCTAATGTATCTGCTTCTACTACCACCGCTGGCAGTGCATTCCACGCACCCACCACTCTCTGTGTAAAGAACCTACCCCTGACATCTCCCCTAAACCTTCCTCCAATCACCTTAAAATTATGCCCCCTGGTGATAGCCCTTTCCGCCCTGGGAAAAAGTCTCTGGCTATCCACTCTATCTATGCCTCTCAACATCTTGTACCCCTCTATCAAGTCACCTCTCATCCTTCTTCGTTCCCATGAGAAAAGCCCTAGATCCCTCAACCTTTCTTCGTAAGACATGCCCTCCAGTCCAGGCAGCATCCTGGTAAATCTCCTCTGCACCCTCCCTAAAGCTTCCACATCCTTCCTATAATGAGGCGACCAGTACTGAATACAATATTCCAAGTGTGGTCTAACCAGGGCTTTATAGAGCTGCAGCATAACCTCGCGGCTCTTAAACTCAATCCCCCTGTTAATGAAAGCCAACACCCCATCCGCCTTCTTAACAACCCTATCAACTTGGGTGGCAACTTTGACCAATCAATGGACATGGACCCCAAGATCCCTCTGTTCCTCCACACTACCAAGAATCCTGTCTTTAAGCCTGTATTCTGCATTCAAATTCGACCTTCCAAAATGAATCACTTCTCACTTTTCCAGGTTGAACTCCATCTGCCACTTCTCAGCCCAGCTCTGCATCCTGTCAATGTCCCGTTGCAACCTACAACAGCCTTTCACACTGTCCACAACTCCAGCAACCTTCGTGTCATCGGCAAACTTGCTAACCCAGCCTTCCACTTCCTCATCCAAGTCATTTATAAAAATCACAAAGAGCAGAGGTCCCAGAACAGATCCCTGCAGAACACCACTGGTCACCAAGCTCCAGGCTGAATACTTTCCATCCACTACCACCCTCTGTCTTCTATGGGCCAGCCAATTCTGTATCCAGACAGCCAACTTTCCCTGTATCCCATGCCTCCTTACTTTCTGAATGAGCCCACACCATGGGGAACCTTATCAAACGCCTTGCTAAAATTCATATACACCACATCCACTGCTCTTCCTTCATCAATGTGTTTTGTCACATCTTCAAAGAGTTCAATAAGGCTTGTGAGGCATGACCTGCCCCTCACAAAGCCATGCTGACTGTCTCTCATCAAACCATGCTTTTCCAAATAATCATAAATCCTGTCTCTCAGTATCCTCTCCAATAATTTGCCCACTACCGACGTAAAACTGACTGGTCTATAATTCCCAGAGTTATCCCTATTCCCTTTCTTGAACAAGGGAATAACATTTGCCACCCTCCAATCATCTGGTACTACTCCAATGGACAGTGAGGACGCAAAGATCATTGCCAAAGGCGCGGCAATCTCTTCCCTCGCTTCCCAAAATATCCTTGGGTATATCCCGTCTGGCCCCGGGGACTTATCTGTCCTGATGTCTTTCAAAATTTCCAGCACATCCTCCCTCTTAACCTCAACCTGTTCGAGCATATCAGCCTGTTTCACGCTGTCCTCACAAACGACCAGGTCCCCCTCACTAGTGAATACTGAAGCAAAGTATTCATTTAGGACCTCCCCTACCTCCTCCGACTCCAGGCACAAGTTCCCTCTATGATCCCTGATCGGCCCCACCCTCACTCTGGACATCCTCTTGTGCCTCACATAAGTGTAGAACGCCTTGGGATTTTCCTTAATCCTACCCGCCAAGATTTTTTCATGTCCCCTTCTAGCTGTCCTAAGTCCATTCTTCAGTTCCTTCCTGGCTACTTTGTAACCCTCTAGAGCCCTGTCTGATCCTTGCTTCCTCAACCTTAAGTAAGCTTCCGTCTTCCTCTTGACTGGCTGTTCCACATCTCTTGTCATCCAAGGTTCCTTCACCCTACCATCCTACTGTACTCGAATCCTTTCGCTATGAAAGCCAACATACCATTTGCCTTTTTTACCGCCTGTTGCACTTGCATGCTTACCTTCAGCAGCTGGTGTACAAGAACACCCAGGTCTCGTTGCAAATTCCCCTCTCTCAGTTTATAGCCGTTCAGATAATAATCTGCCTTCCCGTTTTTGCTACCAAAGTGGATAACTTCACATTTGTCCACATTATACTGCATCTGCCATGCATTTGCCCACTAACTCAACTTGTCCAAATCACCCTGAAGCGCCTCTGCATCCTCCTCACAACTCCCCCTCCCACCCAGTTTGTGTCATCTCCAAAATTGGAGATATTACATTTAGTTCCCTCATCTAAATCATTAATCTATATTGTGAATATCTGGGGTCCTAGCACCGATCCCTGCGCTACCCCACTAGTCACTGCCTGCCATTCGGAAAAAGACCCATTTATTCCTACTCTTTGTTTCCAGGCTGCCAACCAATTTTCTATCCATCACAATACACTACCCCCAATCCCATGCGCGTTAATTTTACACGCTAATCTCTTATGTGGGACTTTGTCGAAGGCCTTCTGAAAGTCCAAATAAACCACATCCACTGGCTCCCCCTCATCAACTCTACATACTAGTTACATCCTCGAAGAATTCGAGTAGATATGTCAAGCACGATATCCCTTTCATAAAGCCATGCTCACTCTGTCCGATTCTACCACAGTTCTCCAAATGCTCTGCTAAAAAATCTTTGATAATGGACTCAAGAATTCTCCCCACTACCGACGTCAGGCTGACTGGTCTATAATTCCCTGTTTTCTCTCGACCTCCCTTTTTCAATAGTGGAGTTACATTAGCTACCCTCCATCTGTAGGAACTGCTCCACAGACTATAAAATCTTGACAGATGACCATCAACGCATCCACTCTTTCTCGGGCCACTTCCTTAAGTACTCTGGGATGTAGATTATCAAGCCCCGGGGATTTATCAGCCTTCAATCCCATCAATTTCCCCAATACCATTTCTCTACTAATACTGATTTCCTTCAGTTCCTCCCTCTCACTAAGCCCTGTGTTCCTTAACATTTCTGGTATGTTACTTGTGTCCTCCTTTGTGAAGACAGAACCAAAGTATGCATTTAGTCGGTCAGCCATTTCTTTGTTCCCCATAATAAATTCCCCTGTTTCTGCCTGTAAGGGACCTACATTTGTCTTCACCTCACATACCTATAGAAACTTTTACAGTCAGTTTTTATGTTCCCCGCAAGCTTACTCTTGTACTCTATTTTCCCCTTATTAATCAATCCCTTGGTCCTCCTTTGCTGAATTCTAAACTGCTCCCAATCCTCAGGTCTGTTGTTTTTTCTGGTGAATTTGTATGCCTCTTCCTTGGATCTAATGCTATCTCTAATTTCCCTCGTCAGTCATGGTTTGGCTACCTTTCCCGTTTTACTTTTGCACCAGACAGGAATAAACAATTGCTGCAGTTCATCCATGCACACTTTGAATGTTTGCTATTGCCTATCCACCGTCATCCCTTTAAGTAACATTTCCCAATCCATCATTAGCCAACTCGCGTCTCATACCTTCATAGTTTCCTTTACTAAGATTCAGGACTCTAGTCTCAGAATCAACTACGTCACTCTCCATCTTGATGAAAAATTCTATCATATTATGGTCGCTCATCCCCAAGGGGCCTCGCACAACTAGATTGTCAATTATTCCTCTCTCATTATACAGTACCCAGTCTAGGATGGCCTGTTCTCTAGTTGGTTCCTCAACGTATTGGTCCAGAAAACCATCCCGTATACACTCCATGAATTCCTCCTCGACAGTATTGTGACTAATTTGATTTGCCCAATCTATATATGCAGATTAACTCACCCATAATTACAGATGTTCCTTTATCACATGCATCTCTAATTTCCTGTTTAATGCCATTCCCAACATCACCCCAGTTTGAAGGTCTATATACAAACCCCTTAGTGTTTCTCAGCTCTACCCATACAGATTCCACATCGTCAGAGCTAATATCCTTCCTCACTATTGCATCAATTTCCTCTTTAACCAGCAATGCAATTCCACTGCCTTTTACTTTTTGTCTGTTGTTCCTAAATGCTGAATACCCCTGGATGTTCATTTCCCATCCCTGGTCACCTTGCAGCCATGTCTCTGTAATTCCGACTATATCATACCTGTTTACATCTATTTGCGCGATTAATTCATCCACTTTATTGCGAATGCTCCGCATGTTATGGCACAAAGCCTTAAGGCTCGTCTTTATAACATTACTTGTCCCCTTCCCACTATTTTTCACTGTGGCCCTCTTTGTTTCAGGCCCTGGATTTCTTTGCCTATCACTTTTTCTTATTCCCCTTATTGTCTTTTGTTGTTGGCCTTGATCCCCCCCTCCTTGCAAAGGTTCCCATCCCCCTGCCATTTTAGTTTAAACCCTCCCCAATCACTTCAGCCTAGGCCATCAGTCCCGGTCCTGCCCAGGTGTAACTCGTCCAGTTTGTACTGGTCCCACCTCCCCCAGAACCGGTCCCAATGTCCCAGGAATCTAAAACCCTCCCCCTCACACCATCTCTTCAGCCACGTATTCATCCGATATATCCTGCTATATCTACTTTGACTAGCACATGGCACTGGTAGTAATCCTGAGATCACTACCTTTGAGGTCCTACTTTTCAAGTTACTTCCTAAATCCCTATATTCTGCTTAATCAAGTTAGCTAAACACAATATGCCTTTACCAAATCTGTGCTGGCTTTCCTTAATTAGTCCACATTTGTCCAGGTCACTGTTGATTTTATCCCAGATTATAATTTCTAAAAGCTTTCGCACCACCAAAGTTAAAGTGACTGGCCTATAGTTTCTGGATTAATCCTTGCACTCTTATTTGAACAAGGGTGTAACATTTGCATTTCTCCAGCCCCCGTAGCTGCAGGAACTGCCGGAAACATGCCAAAGGTGACACATGACCGCCTACGGGGTTCCACTCCGGATTTTCTGTTAGGGTTTACTCCCTTAGCCGTGGTCTCTCCCGAGACGCCCACAAGGCAGCTGTGATTAGAAGATTATAGCCAGTGCCTCCACAATTTCCACCCTTACGGAATCACAGAATTGTTACAGTGCAGAAGGAGGCCATTGGGCCCATCATGTCTGCACTGGTTCCCTGAAAGAGCAACTCTCTCAGTTCCATTTCCCTGCCTTCTCCTCATAACCCTGCACATTTTTCCTTTTCGGAAACTGTCCAATTTCCTTTTGAATGCTTCAATTGAACCTGCCTCCACCATGTTCTCAGGCAGCGCATTCCAGGCCTTAATTGCTCGCTGCGTGAAAAAGTTTTTCCTCATGTCATTTTTACTTCTCTTACCAAATACTTCAAATCTGTACCCTCTCGTTTTTGATCCTTCCATGAGTGAGAACACTTTTTCTCTGTCTACTCTGCCCAGACCCCTCATGATTTTGAATACCTCTACCACATCACCTTTCAGCCTTCTCTTTTCCAAGGAAAACAGTCCTAACTTCTCAAATCTGTCTTCATAACTGAATTTCCTCATCCCGGAACCATTCTCATGAATCTTTTCTGTACTCTCTCCAATGCCCTCACCTCCTTCCTCAACTGCGGCGCCCAGAATTGGACGCTGAGGCCGAACTAGTGTCTTGTACAAGTTCAATCAACATAACTTCCTTGCTCTTGCACTCTATGCCCCTATTAATAAAGCCGAGGATACTGTATGCTTTGTTAACCGCTCTCTCAACCTGTCTTGCCATCTTCAATGACTCATGCACATATACACCGAGGTCCCTCTTCTCCTGCACCCCCTTTAGAATTGTACCCTTTATTCTATACTGGCTCTCCATAATTCTTCCTACCAAAATTAATCACTTCACATTTCTCTACATTGGACTTCATCTGCCACCTGTCTGCCCATTCCACCAACTTTATGTCCTTTTGAAGTTCCACACTGCCCTCCTCACATTTCATAATGCTTCCAAGTTTCATATCATCTGCAAACTTTGAAATTGTGCCTTGTACACCAAGGTCTAGGTAATTAATATATATCAGGAAAAGCAAGGCTCCCAACACTGATCCTTCAGCAACTCCACTATAAACCTTCCTCCAGCCCGAAAAGTATCCATTAACCATAATTCCTTGTTTCCTGTCACTCAGCCAATTTCATATCCATGTTGCTACCGTCCTTTTTATTCCATGAACTACACATTTGCTCACAAGTCTGTTTTGTGGCATTGTATCAAATGCCTTTTAAAAGTCCATGTATACCACATCAACAGCATTGCCCTCATCATGGGTGGCACAGTGGCGCAGTGGTTAGTGCCGCAGCCTCACAACTCCAGCAACCCGAGTTCGGTTCTGGGTACTACCTGTACGGAGTTTGCAAGTTCTCCCTGTGATTAATGTAGGATTAGTATAAATGGGTGGTTGTTGGTCGGCACAGACTCGGTGGGCCAAAGGGCCTGTTTCAGTGCTGCATCTCTAAATAAATAAAATAAATAAATATCAACCCTCTCTGTTACCTTCTCAAAAAACTCCATCAAGTTAGTTAAACATGATTTTCCCTTACGAAATCCTTGCTGGCTTTCCTTAATTAACTCATTTTTGTCCATGTGACTATTGGTTTTGTCCCAAATTATTTTTTCTAGACGTTTTCCCACCACCGAAGTTAAACTGACTGGCCTGTAGTTGCTTGGCTTATCTTTACGCCTATTTTTGAATAAGGGTGTAACGTTTGCAATGCTCCAGTCCTCTGGCACCACCAGAGTCTAAGGAAGACTGAAAAATTATGGCCAGTGCCTCTGCCATTTCCACCCTCACTTGCCTCAGTATCCTTGGATGCACCTCATCTGGCCCTGGCATTTTATCCACTTTAAGTACAGTCTATCTGATACTTCCTCTTTATCAATTTAAAACCCCCCTAGCCATAGAGTGATACAGCACTTAAACAGGCCCTTCGGCCCACTGAGTCTGTGCCGACCAACAACCACCCATTTATACTAATCCTACATTAACCCCATGTTCCCTACCACATCCCCACCTTCCCTCAATTCTCCTACCAACTACCTACACTAGGGGAGATTTTATTTACAATGGCCAATTTACCTATCAACCTGCAAGTCTTTGGCTGTGGGAGGAAACCGGAGCACCCGGCGGAAACCCACGCTGTCACAGGGAGAACTTGCAAACTCCACACAGGCAGTACCCAGAACCGAACCCGAGTCGCTGGAGCTGTGAGGCTGCGGTGCTAACCACTGCGCCGCCCCAGTGTCTGACTTAGGGTGGCACAGTGGCGCAGTGGTTAGCACCGCAGCCTCAAAGCTCCAGCGACCCGGGTTCAATTCTGGGTACTGCCTGTGTGGAGTTTGCAAGTTCTCCCTGTGCCTGCGTGGGTTTCCTCCGGGTGCTCCGGTTTCCTCCCACAACCAAAAGACTTGCTGGTTGATAGGTAAATTGGCATTATAAATTGCCCCTAGTATAGGTAGGTGGTAGGGGAATATAGGGACAGGTGAGGATGTGGTAGGAATATAGGATTAGTGTAGGATTAGTATAAATGGGTGGTTAATGGTCGTCACAGACTCAGTGGACCGAAGGGCCTATTTCAGTGCTGTATCTCTGAATCAAAAATCATAAACTATCTCCTCTTTCAACATTGCCTGGGTTGCATCTTCTTCCGTGGGAAAGTATTCACTTAATACCTCAGCTATGCCCTCTGCTTCCATGTGTAAATCCTCTTTCTGGTCCCTAATCGGTCCCACTCTTCCTTTTACCACCCTTTTACTATTTACAGCATCCTCAGATGCACTTCATCTAATCCTGGTGACTTATAAACTTTAAGTGGAGCCAGTGATTCTATTACCTCCTCTTTATCAATTTTTAGCTCATCCAATATCTCAAATACCTCCTATTTCACAAAGACTTTGACAGCATCCTCTTCCATGGTAAAGACAGATACAAAGTACTTAATTTGTACCTCAGTCATGCCCCTGCCCAGAGGCCTAGATCCCCTTTTTAGTCCTGAATTAGCCCCACCCCGCCTCCGACAACCCGTCTACAATTCATCTCCTTATAAAAGACTTTTGGATTCCCTTTTATGTTAGCTGCCAGTCTCTTCTCGTACTCTCTTTTTCTCTCGTATTTCCTTTTTTACTTCCCCGCTAAAACTTCAACCTGGTTCTCACTTGAATTATCAACTTGGCACATCATAGACACCCATTTTCTGCTTCATCTTGCACGCTATCTTTTTTGTCATCCAGCAAGCTCTGGCTACGATGCCCTACATTTCTCCCTCATGGGAATGTACTTAGACAGTACCTGAACAATCTTCTCTTTAAAGGCAGCCCATTGTTTCTTTATAATTTTCTCTGCCGATCTTTGATTCCAATTTACCTGGGACATATCAGTTCTCATCCCACTGAAAGTGTCCCTTCTCCAAGTAAGTACTTATTCTCTAGATTGCTCTTTGTCCTTTTCCACAGCTAACCTGAACCTTATACCACCATGGTTATTGTTCCCTGAATGTTCCCCTACTGACACTTGATCCATTCTCTTTCCTCACAACCAGATTCAGCAATGCCTCCTTCCTCATTGGGCTGGAAACATAAAGAACAAAGAACAAAGAAAATTACAGCACAGGAACAGGCCCTTCGGCCCTCCAAGCCTGCGCCGATCCAGATCCTCTATCTAAACATGTCGCCTATTTTCTAAGGGTCTGTATCTCTTTGCTTCCTGCCCATTCATGTATCTGTCTAGATACATCTTAAAAGACGCCATCGTGCCCGCATCTACCACCTCCGCTGGCAACGCGTTCCAGGCACCCACCACCCTCTGCGTAAAGAACTCTCCACGCATATCCCCCCCTAAACTTTTCCCCTCTCACTTTGAACTCGTGACCCCTAGTAATTGAATCCCCCACTCTGGGAAAAGGCTTCTTGCTATCCACCCTGTCTATACCTCTCATGATTTTGTACACCTCAATCAGGTCCCCCCTCAACCTCCGCCTTTCTAATGAAAATAATCCTAATCTACTCAACCGCTCTTCATAGCTAGCGCCCTCCATACCAGGCAACATCCTGGTGAACCTCCTCTGCACCCTCTCCAAAGCATCTACATCCTTTTGGTAATGTGGCGACCAGAACTGCACGCAGTATTCCAAATATGGCCGAACCAAAGTCCTATACAACTGTAACATGATCTGCCAACCCTTGTACTCAATACCCCGTCCGATGAAGGAAAGCATGCCGTATGCCTTCTTGACCACTCCATTGACCTGCGTTGCCACCTTCAGGGAACAACGGACCTGAACACCCAAATCTCTCTGTACATCAATTTTCCCCAGGACTTTTCCATTTACTGTATAGTTCACTCTTGAATTGGATCTTCCAAAATGCATCACCTCGCATTTGCCCTGATTGAACTCCATCTGCCATTTCTCTGCCCAACTCTCCAATCTATCTATATTCTGCTGTATTCTCTGATAGTCCCCTTCACCATCTGCTAATCCACCAACCTTAGTGTCGTCTGCAAACTTGCTAATCAGACCACCTATACTTTCCTCCAAATCATTTATTTATATCACAAACAACAGTGGTCACAGCACGGATCCCTGTGGAACACCACTGGTCACACGTCTCCATTTTGAGAAACTCCCTTCCACTGCTACTCTCTGTCTCCTGTTGCCCAGTCAGTTCTTTATCCATCTAGCTCGTACACCCTGGACCCCATGTGACTTCACTTTCTCCATCAACTTACCATGGGGAACCTTATCAAACGCCTTCCTGAAGTCCATGTTTATGACATCTACAGCCCTTCCCTCATCAATCAATTTTGTCACTTCCTCAAAGAATTCTATTAAGTTGGTAAGACATGACCTTCCTTGCACAAAACCATGTTGCCTATCACTGATAAGCCCATTTTCTTCCAAATGTGAATAGATCCTATCCCTCAGTATCTTCTCCAGCAGCTTCCCTACCACTGACGTCAGGCTCACCGGTCGATAATTACCTGGATTATCCCTGCTACCCTTCTTAAACAAGGGGACAACATTAGCAATTCTCCAGTCCTCCGGGACCTCACCCGTGTTTAAGGATGCTGCAAAGATATCTGTTAAGGCCCCAGCTATTTCCTCTCTCGCTTCCCTCAGTAACCTGGGATAGATCCCATCCGGACCTGGGGACTTGTCCACCTTAATGCCTTTTAGAATACCCAACACTTCCTCCCTCCTTATGCCGACTTGACCTAGAGTAATCAAACATCTGTCCCTAACCTCAACATCCGTCATGTCCCTCTCCTCGGTGAATACCGATGCAAAGTACTCGTTTAGAATCTTACCCATTTTCTGACTCCACGCATAACTTTCCTCCTTTGTCCTTGAGTGGGCCAATCCTTTCTCTAGTTACCCTCTTGCTCCTTATATATGAATAAAAGGCTTTGGGATTTTCCTTAACCCTGTTTGCTAAAGATATTTCATGACCCCTTTTAGCCCTCTTAATTCCTCGTTTCAGATTGGTCCTACATTCCCGATATTCTTTCAAAGCTTCGTCTTTCTTCAGCCTTCTCGACCTTATGTATGCTTTCTTTTTCCTCTCAGCTAGTCTCACAATTTCATCTGTCATCCATGGTTCCCTAATCTTGCCATTTCTATCCCTCATTTTCACAGGAACATGTGATCAAGAAAATTCTCCTGAACAGGAAACTATGAAGCTATGAGGGGCAAGTTGGCTGTGGGAGATTGGGAAACTACATTAGAATGTACGACGGTAGACAGGCAATGGCTGGCATTTAAAGAATTAATACATGGTTTACAACAAATTTACATTCCTTGGAGGCACAAAAACCCAACAGGAAAGGTGATTCAACCATGGCCAATAAGAGAGGTTACTAGACTGTATCAGATCAAAGCAAGAGGCTTATAAAGTTGCCAAAAAAAAAAAAGTCAGCCTGAGAATTGGCAGCATTTTAGAATTCAGCAAAGGAGGACGAAGAAACTGATAAAGAAAGAGAAAACAGAATATGAAAAACTAGCAAGAAACATAAAAACGGACTGAAAAAGCTTCTATAGGTATGTAAAAAAGGAAAGATTAGCAAAGTCACATGTGGACCCATTACAGGCAGAGACAGAGGAATTTATAATGGGGAATAAGGAAATGGCAGAGAAACTAAATAAATACTTTGCGTCTGTCTTCACGGAGAAAGATACAAAAAACCTCCCGGAAATAGAGAAGAACCTAGGGACTGACGAGAATGGGGAACTGAAAGAAAAATAAAGTAGTACTGGAGAAATTAATGGGACTGAAAGTTGATAAATCCCCTGGGCCTGATGATCTACATCCCAGAGTGTTGAAAGAGGTGGCTGTAGAGATAGTGGATGCGTTAATGGTCATCTTCCAAAATTCAAATGATTCTAGAATGGCTCCTGAAGATTGGAAGGTGGAAAATGCAACCCCACTATTTGAGAAAGGTGAGAGAGAGAAAACAGGGAACTATAGACCAGTTAGCCTGACATCAGTAGTAGGGAAAATGCTCCAATCTATTATAAAGGGTGTTATAACTGGACACTTAGAAAATAATGGTAGAATTGGGCAGAGTCAACATGGATTTATGAAAGGGAAATCATGTTTGACAAATTAACAGAATAGACAAGGGGGAACCAGTGGATATGGTGCATTTGGATTTTCAATAAAGTTCAATTTCAATTAGCTTTCGATAAACTTCCACACAGGAGGTTGGTAAGCAAAATTAGAACACATGAGAATGGGGGTAATATAGTGGCAAGAATTGAGAATTGGTTAATGGACATAAAACAGAGAGTAGGAATAAATAGGTCATTCTCAGGTAGGCACACTGTGATTAGTGGGGTACCGCAAGGATCATTGCTTGGGCCCCAGCTATTCACAATCTATATCAATGATTTGGATGTGGGGACCAAATGTAATATTTGCAAGTTTGTTGATGACACAAAACCAGGTGGGAATGTGAGTTGTGAGGGGCATGCAAAGAGGCTTCAAGGGGATTTAGACAGGATAAATGAGTGGGCAAGAACATGGCAGATGGAATATAGTGTGGAAAAATGTTGTTATCCACTTTAGTAGGAAAAACAGAAATGCAGAGTATTTCTTAAATTGTGAGAGATCGGGAAGTGTTGATGTCCAAAGGGACCTGGGTGTCCTTGTTCATAAGTCACTGAAAGCTAACACGCAGGTGCAGCAAGCAATTCGGAAAACAAATGGTATGTTGGCCTTTACTGCAAAAGGATTTGAGTATGGGGTAAAGAAATCTTGCTGCAATTGTATCGAGCCTTGGTGAGACTGCATCTGAAGTATTGTGTACAGTTTTGGTCGCTTCATCGAAAGAAGGATATACTTGCCAGAGAGGGAGTGCAACGAAGGTTCACTGCGGCACAGTGGCGCAGTGGTTAGCACCGCAGCCTCACAGCTCCAGTAACCCAGGGATCGGTTCTGGGTACTGCCTGTGTGGAGTTTACAACTTCTCCCTGTGAGGGTTTCTGCCGGGTGCTCCAGTTTCCTCCCACAGCCAAAGACTTGCAGGGTGATAGGTAAATTGGCCATTGTAAATTGCCCCTAGTGTAGGTAGGCGGTTGGAGAATTGTGGGGATGTGGTAGGGAATATGGGATTAATGTAGGATTAGTATAAAATGGGTGGTTGATGGTCGGCACAGACTCGGTGGGCCGAAGGGCCCGTTTCAGTGCTGTATCCCTCTATGACTCAGACTGATTCCTGGGATGCCGGGATTGTTCTATCAGGGAGATTGAGGAGACTGGGCCTGTATTCTCTAGAGTTTAGAAGAATGAGAGGTGAGCTCATTGAAGCATACAAAATTCTTACAGGGCTTGACAAGGTTGATGCAGGAAGGATGTTTCTCCTGGCTGGGGGGGTGGGGGGTAAGGGTTTGGAACCAGGGGACAGTGCCTCAGAAGTAGACGACCATTTAGGACTGAGATGAGGAGGAATTTCTTCACTGAGGGTGGTGAATCTGTGGAATTCACTACTCCAGAGGGCTGTGGAGGCTCGGTCATTGAGAATGTCCAAGACAGAGATCGATACATTCTAGATATTAAAGATATCAAGGGATATGGGGATAGTGCAGGAAAATGGCGTCGAGGTAGAAGATCAGCCAAGATCCAGCTGAATGGGAGAGCAGGCTTGAGGAGCCAAATGGCCTACTCCTGCTCCGATTTCCTATGTTTCTATGTAACACACGTCAGAAACTCTTCCCTCTCTCTATTACAATTATTACAATCCCAGTCAATGTTAGGATAATTAAAGTCCCCCATTATCACTTCTCCATAGTTTTTGCACTTCTCTGGAATTTCCCTGAAAATTTGCTCCTCTATAAGGAAGTTAAGCATAGTATCAAAATGAATCACCGAATCATACCTTACAGACAATGTCTCAGACACCACGATCATCAACCCGGATATGTCCTGTCCCACCGGCAGGACGGACCCAGCAGAGGTGGCAGCACAGTGGTATACAGTTGGGAGGGAGTTGCCCAGGGAGTCCTCAACATTGACTCCGGACCCCATGAAGTCTCATGGCATCAGGTCAATCATCCTGCTGATTACCACCTTTCGCAGCCTCCCCTCCCGCTTCCCCCTCGGTTGATGAATCAGTGCTTCTCCATGTTAAACACCACTTGGAAAAAGCACTGAGGATAGCAAGGGCATAGAATTTACTCGAGGTGAGGGACTTCAATGTCCATCACCAGGGATGGCTCAGCAGCACCACTACTGACCGAGCTAGCAGTGTCCTAAAGGGCATAGCTGCTAGACTGGGTCTGCGGCAAGGGAACCAACAAGAGGGAAAAACTTACTCAACCTCGTCCTCCCCAATTTATCTGTCACAGATGCATTTGTCCATGACAGTATTGGTAGGAGTGATCACCGCACAGTCCTTGTGGAGACGAAGTCTCGTCTTCACATTGAGAATACCAGCCATCGTGTTGTGTGGCACTAACACCATGCTAAATTGGATAGATTATGAACAGACCTAGCAACTCAAAACTGGGCATCCATGAGGCGCTGTGGGCCATCAGCAGCAACAAAATTGTATTCAACCACAATCTGTAACCTCATGGCTCAGCATATCCCCCATTCTACCATTATCATCAAGCTAGGGGACCAACCCTGGTTAAATGAAGACTGCAGGAGGGCAGGCCAGGTGCAGCACCAAGCATCCCTAAAAATGAAGTGTCAGCCTGGTAAAGCTACAACACAGGACTACTTGCACACCGAACAGCAGAACAGTATGCGATAGACAAAGCAAAGTGATCCCACAACCAATGGATCAGATCTAAGCTCTGCAATCCTCTTACATCCAGTCATCAAAGGTGGTGGACAATTAAACAACTGACAGGAGGAGGAGGATCCACAAATATTCCCATCCTCAATGATGGGGCAGCCCAGAACATCAGTGCAGAAGATAAGGCTGAAGCATTTGCAACAATCTTCAGCCAGAAGTGCCGAGTTGATGATCCATCTCAGCCCCCTCCTGAAGTCCCCAGCATTACAGATGCCAGACTTCAGCCAATTCGATTCACTCCGCGTGATATCAAGGAAAGACTGAAGGCACTGGATACTGCAAAGGCTATGGGTCCTGACAATATTCCAGCAACAGTACTGAAGACCTGTGCTCCAGAACTTGCCACACCCCTAGCCAAACAACCTAGTTCCAGTATAGCTACAACACTGGCATCTACCCGGCAATGTGGAAAATTGCCCAGGTATGTCCTGTGCACAAAAAACAGGACAAGTCCAACCCGGCCAATTACTGCCCCATCAGTCTAATCTCAATCATCAGCAAAGTGATGGAAGGTGTCATCAACAGTGTCATCAAGCAGCATTTGCTTAGCAATAATCTGCTCAGTGATACCCAGTTTGGGTTCCACCAGGGCCACTCAGCTCCTGACCTCATTACAGCCTTGGTTCAAACGTGGACAAAAGAGCTGAACTCAAGAGGTGAGGTGAGAGTTACTGCCCTTGACAACAAGGCAGCATTTGACCGAGTATGGTGTCAAGGAGCCTTAGCAAAACTGGAGTTAATGGGAATCAGGGGGAAAAGTCTCTGCTGGTTAGAGTCATACCTAGCGCAAAGGAAAATGGCTGTGGTTGTTGGAAGTCAATCATCTGAGCTCCAGGACATCACTGCAGGAGTTCCTCAGGGTAGTGTCCTAGGCCCAACCATCTTCAGCTGCTTCATCAATGACCTTCCTTCAATCATAAGGTCAGAAGTGGGGATGTTTGCTGATGATTGCACAATGTTCAGCACCATTCGCGACTCCTCAAATACTGAAGCAGTCAGTGTAGAAATGCAGCAACACCTGGACAATATTCAGGCTTGGGCTGATAAGTGGCAAGTAACATTTGCGCCACACAAGTGCCAGGCAATGACCATCTCCAACAAGACAGAATCTGACCATCTCCCCTTGACATTCAATGGCATTACCATCGCTGAAACCCCAACTATTAACATCCGAGGGGGTTACCATTGACCAGAAACTGGAGTAGCCATATAAATACCGTGGCTACAAGAGCAGTCAGAGACTAGGAATCCTGAGGCGAGTAACTCACCTCCTGACTCCCCAAAGCCTGTCCACCATCTACAAGGCACAAGTCAGGAGTGTGATGGAATACTCTCCACTTGCCTGGATGGGTGCAGCTCCAACAACACTCAAGAAGCTCGACACCATCCAGGACAAAGCAGTCCGCTTGACTGGCACACCATCCACATTCACGCCCTCCACCACTGACACACAGTGGCAGCAGTGTGTACCATCTACAAGATGCACTGCAGCAACGCATCAAGGCTCCTTCAACAGCACCTTCCAAACCCGCAACCTCTACCACCTTGAAGGACAAGAGCAGCAGATTCATGGAAACATCACTACCTGCAAGTTCCTGTCCAAGTCACACACCATCCTGACTTGGAACTATATCGCCGTTCCTTCACTGTCGCCGAGTCAAAATCCCTGAATTCCCTTCCTAACAGCACTGTGGGTGTACCTACCTCACATGGACCGCAACGGTTCAAGAAAGCAGCCCACCACCACCTTCTCAAGGGCAATTAGGGATGGGCAATAAATGCTGGCATAGCCAGTGAAACCCACTTCCCATGAATGAATTTTAAAAAGTCTTCAGCCAAACCGATTCACTCCACGTGATATCAAGAGACGGCTGAAGGCACTGAATACTGCAAAGGTTATAGATACCGACAAAATTCTGGCAATAGCACTGAAGACTTGTGCTGCAGAATTAGCCTCGCCCCTAGCAAAGGTGTTCCAGTACAGCTACAACACTGGCATCTACCCGGCAATGTGGAAAATTGCCCAGGTATGTCCTATGCACAAAAAGCAGAACAAATACAACCCCACCAATTACCGCCCTATCAGGCCACTCTCGATCATCAGCAATGATGGACGGGGACAGTGCTATCAAGTGGCACTTGCTTAGCAATAGCCTGCTCACTGATGCTCAGTTTGGGTTCTGCCAGGGCCGCTCCGCTCCTGACCTCATTACAGCCTTGGTCCAAACATAGACAAAAGAGCTGAACTCCAGGGGTGAGGCGAGAATGACTGCCCTTGACATCAAGGTAGCACTTGGCCAAGTATGGCTAAGTTTGCTAATGATACAAAGCTTGCTGGAAAGGTAAGCTGCAGGAGGACATAGACAGGCTGCAAAGAGAGAAAGACAGGTTAAGTGAGTGGGCAACAAGATGGCAAATGCAGTATAATGTTGGGAATGTTGTTCACTTTGGTCATAAAAAAACTGCAGAAAATTTTTTTTAAGAAGGTGTGAAACTGCCAAGTGTTGATATTCAGAGGGATTTGGGGGCACTCGTACAAAGAATGCACCAAGTTAACAATGGTATGTTGGCCTTTATTGCAAGGGGATTGGAGTATAGGAATAAGAACATACGAGGCCAATCGGCCCTTCAAGCCTGTTCCGCCATTCAATAAGTTCACAACTGAACTGATTATTCCACAATTACACCTACCCCCGGTAACCTTTCACTCCCTTGCTTATCAAGAATCTATCTACCTCTGCTTTAAAAATATTCAAAGACTCTGCTTCCATCGCCTTTTGAGGAAGAGAATTCCAAAGACTCACGACCCTCAGAGAAAAAATTTCTCCTCATCTCATTCTTAAATGGGCGACCCCTTATTTTTAAGCAGTGACCCACAGTTCTAGATTCTCCCACAAGGGGAAACATACTTTCCACATCCACCCTGTCAAGACCCCTCTGAATCTTATATGTTTCAATCAAGTCGCCTCTTACTCTTCTAAATTCCAGTGGATACAAGCCTAGCCTGTCCAATCTTTTCTCGTAAGACAGCCTGCCCATTCCAGGTATTAGTCTAGTAAACATTCGCTGTACTGCCTCAACGCATTTGCATCCTTCCTTAAATAGGGAGACCAGTACTGTACACAGTACTCCAGATGTGGTCTCAGCAATGCCCTGTATAACTGAGGCACAACCTCCCTACTTTTGTATTCAATTCCCCTCACAATAAACGATAACATTCCTAATTACATGCTGTACCTGCATACTAACCTTTTGCGATTCATGCACAAGGACACCCAGATCCCTCTGCATCTCAGAGCTCTGCAATCTCTCACCATTTAGATAATATGCTTCTTTTTTATTCTTCCTGCCCAAGTGGACTTTTTCCACACTTTCCCACATTATACTCTATCTGGCAGGTCTTTGCCCACTCACTTAACCTATCTATATCCCTTTGTAACCCCCTTATGTCCTCTTCACAAGTTAATTTCCAACCTATCTTTGTGTCAACAGCAAATTAAGCAACCAGGTCCCTTCATCTAAATCATTTATATAGAGTCATAGTCGTAGAGAGATACAGCACCGAAAAAGGCTGTTCGGCCCACTGAATCTGCGCTGACCATCAACCACCCATTTATACCAATCCTACATTAATCCCATTTTCTCTCTCCCATTCCCACCTTCCCTCAATTCTCCTACCACCTACCTACAGTAGGGGCAATTTTTTTTTTTTTACAATGGCCAATTTACCTATCAACCCGCAAGCCTTTGGCATGTGGGAGGAAACCAGAGCACCCGCAGGAAAACCATGCGGTCACGTAAACTGTAAAAAGTTGAGGCCCCAGCACAGATCCCTGTGGCACACCACTCATTACATCTTGCCAACCAGAAAATTACCCATGTATGCCTACTCTGTTTCCTGTTAGCTTGTCAATCTTCTATCCATGCCAATATGTTACCCCCTGCACCATGAGCTTTTATTTTCTGCAACAGACTTTGATGCGGCACCTTATCAAATGCCTTCTGGAAATCGAAGTACAATATATCCACTGGTTCCCCTTCATCCACAGTGCATGTTACTTCTTCCAAGAACTCCAATAACTTGGTTAAACATGATTTCCCTTTCACAAAACCATGTTGACTCTGCATGATTATCTTGAATTTTTCTAAATGCCCTGCTATAATGTCTGTAATAATAGCTTCAAACATTTTTCATAAGACAGATGTTAAGCTGGCCGATAGTTTCCTGCTTTCTGTCTCCCTCCCTTTTTGAATAAAGGAATTACATTCGCTATTTTCCAATCTAACGGAACCTTCCCCGAATCTAGGGAATTTTGGAAAATTAAAACTAACGCATCAACTATCTCACTAGCCACTTCTTTTAACACCCTAGGATGAAGTCCATCAGGACCCGGGGACTTGCCAGCCTGCAGCTCCAACAATTTGTTCAGTAATGGGCGGCACAGTGGCGCAGTGGTTAGCACCGCAGCCTCACAGCTCCAGGGACCCGGGTTCGATTCCGGGTACTGCCTGTGTGGAGTTTGCAAGTTCTCCCTGTGTCTGCGTGGGTTTTCTCCGGGTGCTCCGGTTTCCTCCCACAAGCCAAAAGACTTGCAGGTTGATAGGTAAATTGGCCATTATAAATTGTCACTAGTATAGGTAGGTGGTAGGGAAATATAGGGACAGGTGGGAATGTTTGGTAGGAATATGGGATTAGTGTAGGATTAGTATAAATGGGTGGTTGATGTTCGGCACTTTCCCGACGACTGATGTCAGGCTAAATGGCCTGTAGTTCACCGATTTCTCTCTCCCTCCTTTCTTGAACAGGAGTGTTACACTGGCTAATGTCCAATCTGTTGGGACCATTCGAGGGAATTTTGGAAAATCATTAACAGTGCATCCACTCTCTCTGCAGCTACCTTTTAGAACCCTAGGGATGTAGGCCATCAGGTCTGAGGGATTTGTCGGATTTTAGTCCCTTAGGTTTCTCTAGTACTTTTCCTCTGTTGATATCCATTACGTTAATTTCCTCACTCTTATTAATACAATATACAATGTATAAAATAGAAGATAAAGTTTATGTATTTTATCAAATCGGCTTACTTTTAGTTTGTATACTAATTAATTGGTCTAGCTTACTTTACAGGTTGATTGAATTAAATTAAATGCTTACCTATACTCACCCTGCCTCCTTGCGGGGGCGACGTCACTATGCGTTTTTTTCCCTCCCGTTAGGTTCACAGACTAGACACACAGCTGAATTTATCCGTCCCTGGAGTAACATGATTGAGGGAGTGGAAAGCAGGAAAATAGGGGAGCACTGCGTCGGGATGGCTCCCCGACACATTCGCACCTCTGAGGGAATTTCCCAGCATTGGGCTGGGAACAGGATCCAACAACACAGAGGCAAGCAACCAATTAGAGTAATTGAGGTAAAAACAAGAAATGCTGGAACCACTCAGCAGGTCTGGCAGCATCTGTGGAAAGAGAAGCAGAGTTAACGTTTCGGGTCAGTGACCCTTCATCGGTTACTGACCCGAAACGTTAACTCTGCTTCTCTTTCCACAGATGCTGCCAGACCTGCTGAGTGGTTCCAGCATTTCTTGTTTTTATTTCAGATTTCCAGCATCCGCAGTATTTTTCTTTTATTAGACTAATTGAGGCCCCACTTAGGGGGCATTTTGTAAAGGTGCCAGGATTATCCCGCCGTCAGAGCGGCCCACACCACCATTTCAAGTGTGGAGCCCGGCAGCTCATTGGAGGCAACATCCTGGTGGCAGATCGGGAGGCTGGGAGCTCCACGCCCCAATGACGGGTCGCAGAGATCAAATACCAGAGTCCAAAAACCAATGCTGTGGAAAGGTTTCACCTCCACCCCGATGGATCTACCAATCTCTGGCCTCTTTATTTCCTGACTTCTCTGCAGGTAACCAAGGGAAAACATCCAAATCGGACACTAACAATGGAGACACAGGGTGCAGGGGGAATTGTGTTACACAGGCAACGTACGGTTTGCTGGTTATTGTACAACCTGTTCCAGTCTCCATACTAGATATTTTGGTTTACCGTTGGTCTTTTCATTAATATTACTCTGAAAAAAAATTACCTGAAAGGAAGGACTTTCACGATTGCCTTTCTGCCTCAGCAGCATCCACTTTTCCAGGCAGCCTGCCATCCAGAGCTACGGGTCCTCCGATTGGGCCTCCAGCCTCGGGAACCCACCTTCCATCCTTAATAGAATGGCGAGCATGGAAGCAGCCACTTAGGCAGCTGCCTCCCAGAAGGTTGCACCGGCAGGCGCACTGATGACATGGGAGGGCTCAAGACTCCAATATGGGCCCTAGGTCGGGGTCCCAAAGCTCACCAGAAACCTCAGCCCAGACAGTCAGCTCATTCTCACCCTTGCCTTTTAAACTGCTCCACTCAGCTCTTGGCCTCGCCTTTTATGCTGCTCCACTCTGCTCCCATGCCTATAACTGAGCAAGTCTCTGAAAAAACGTAGGATGATCTAGGAAATATGAGCTGCAGCTCAGAACAGGCAGACCTGCAGTTAATACCAGGTTTTAATCCGCAATTCTATTTTCAGAACTGAGTCTTGCCACGTAGGAGCATTAGTTATCATATGCTGCCAGACCTGCTGAGTGGTTCCAGCATTTCTTGTTTTTATTTCAGATTTCCAGCATCCGCAGTATTTTGCTTTTATTTTAGCCTAGATATTGATATCGGCATAAAGATTCACAATCTTTAATTGAATGTTATAATAAATAATATCAGGCTAAGGTTTTAGAAACAATTATCAAGGAAAGAATTAACAGGCACTTGGAGAGGTTTGAGTTAATTAAGGAGAGCCAACGTGGATTGGTAAAAGGCAGATCGTGCTTGATAACCAAACAGAATTTTTTGATGAAGTAACAGAGAAGGTTGATGAAAGGAATGTGGTGGTTGTAGTGTCTGTGGATTTTAAGAAACTGTTTGACAAGATACCACATAAAAGGCTGGTTACCAAAATTGAGGTTCATGTAAGGGGACAGACAGAAAACAGCGAGTTGTGGTAAATGGTTGCTTTTCAGACTGAAGGATGATAGATAGTAGTGTTCCCCAAGGTATTACGACCACTGCTTTTTTGATATATATACATGGCTTGGAAATTGGAATAGAGTGTACTGGAAATTCACAAACTCATCTGCAGAGATGGAGCTCATTAACCTTGTCTGAAATAGTTCTGGAGAGAGCCCCTTTGGAATTGAAAGGAGCTATTACATATTAATGACTCCGATGGACATGAATGGATTAAGAGAGGTTGCAGGAGACAGTCTGGCTCATAGCCAAACCAAGATGAATAAGGAGTGAAGCAGCAACATCATAACAGAATGATTCCCATTCAAACATCAAATAATGGCCATGGTTATCATATCTTGGCCCATTGTGTGTCACAACAGGGGAGAAGGCCATGCATTTCTTAACGGCCCTTCAGGTCTGCTCCGCCATTCAAAAAAGATCGTGGCTGATTGTCTCATTCAGTACCCTGTTCCCGCTTTCTCCCCATATCCCTTCATCCCTTTGGCATTAAGAAATATATCTATCTCCTTCTTGAATATATTTAACGACTTGGCCTCCACTGCCTTCTGCAGTCGAGAATTCCACAGGTTCACCACCCTCCGAGTGAAGAAATTTCTCCTCATCTCGGTACTAAATGGCATAACCCGTATCCGGAGATTGTGACACCTGGTTCTGGATTCCCCAACCATCGGGAATATCCTCTCTGCATCTAGCCTGTCTAGTCCTGTTAGAATTTTATAGGTTTCTATGAGATCCCCTCTCATTCTTCTAAACTCTAGTAAATATAGGCCTAGTCGACCCAATCTCTCCTCTTATGTCAATCCTGCCATCCCAGGAATCAGCCGAGTAAATCTTCTTCGCAGTCGCTCCTTGGCAAGAACATCCTTCCTCAGATAAGGAGACCAAAACTGCACACAATACTCCAGATGTGGTCTCACCAAGGCCCTGTGTAACTGCAGTAAGACATCCTTGCCCTGTACTCAAATCTTGTGCATGTGAGTGAGTGAGTGAGTGAGTGAGTGTGAGTGAGTGTGAGTGAGTGTGAGTGAGTGTGAGTGAGTGTGAGTGAGTGTGAGGGAGTGTGAGGGAGTGTGAGGGAGTGTGAGGGAGTGTGAGGGAGTGTGAGGGAGTGTGAGGGAGTGTGAGTGAGTGTGTGTGACATTGCGATCATTTCAGGATTTAAAAATTGTTTTTTTTTTAAACCTACGAGAAAACCAGTCATTTGTCGGTTTATTTGACCCTTAAAGACACTGAGGGGCTAAAGCATCATCTTAACAAAACATGATTGCGGGAGTGGGAACCCACACCCCTTACCACCTGGCTGTTACATCTGGAACTCACTGCCTACGAGGGTGGTGGAAGCAGAGATGATGAATGATTTCTAAAGGAAATTGGATGGGCACTTGAGGGAAATAAATTTGCAGGGCTACAGGGATAGATCAGGGGAATGGGTCTGATTGGATTGCTCTACAGACAGCCAGAATGGACTCGATGAGCCAAAAGGCATCTTCTCTTCTGTTATAGCTCGCTGTCGGTAAACTCAGCATGCACTTTGTTCATAACAGAGTCCCATAAACAGTATTTTATTTTATTTTTTTTTTATTTAGAGATACAGCACTGAAACAGGCCCTTCGGCACACCGAGTCTGTGCCGACCAACAACCACCCATTTATACTAACCCTACAGTAATCCCATATTCTCCAACCACCTACCTACACTAAAGGCAATTTACAATGGCCAATTTACCTATCACCTGCAAGTCTTTGGCTGTGGGAGGAAACTGGAGCACCCGACGGAAACCCACACGGTCACAGGGAGAACTTGCAAACTCCGCACAGGCAGTACCCAGAATCGAACCCGGGTCCCTGGAGCTGTGAGGCTGCAGTGCTAACCACTGCGCCACTGTGTCACCCCTGGTTGGTTTAGGGAAAAACAATGGACTGATTAAATTCTTTCCTATTCTTCAACTAGTGTCATGGGACCTGTACTGGACAATCTACCTGGATCGTGAAAAACCATGCTGACGGGTAGGGATGAACAGAGACCCTTATGGATCCAAATACATAAATCATTGAAAGTGCCACTACAGGTAGGTAAAGCCATAAAAAGGACTACAGGCACTTTTATTTTTCAAATAGGAGGATAGAGTACCGCAGTGATAATAAATTTGTACGAGGCAATTGGTTAGGCCATAGTTACAGTGTAGTGTGTAGTTTTGGGTATGCTATTACAGAAAGGACATTTAACCCATAGAGAACCTGCAGCATAGATTCACCAGGATGATAAAAGGAATGGCAAACTGAAGTTATGAGAGGAGGTTTGAAATACTGGGATATTTTCCATTGAAGGCCAAGAGGAGATTTAATAGGAACTTTTAACTTTACTATGAGTTTTGATAGGGCAATTAGGGAAAAAAATAGTCTCCTCTGTTGAGGAGTCAGTGATGAATTTACAATCGGCACCGAGGACAGAAGTTGGGAAAAAGTTCATTACAGGGAGTTGTTGAACTTTGAAATGCTTTACCACAGGGAATAGTTGAACTAGAGATCATTGCATTTTTAATGGAAAATTGGATGAATATTTGATGCAGCGGAAGTTACAGGACAACGGGGAGAGAGCAGGACAATTGGATTAATTTTAGATTGTTCTAGCAAAAATATGGCACATACACAGCACTGTTAAACTCAATGGTTCTATACAGGCAGATTGATCCACAGTTTATCATCCCATTTGAAGGATGGGACCTGTAACAATGCAGCAATTCCCCAGAACTGTCAGCCTAGTATGTGTGAAGTCCTGACGGGGGTTTGATTCCATGAACTTCTGACTCAGACAGAAATACCACAAACTGAGGCAAACTGACATTAAAAATCTTCTTTCAAGCTGCATGTCAAAACTTAAAACTCCAATGTGTTAGGGATCTCTGATATTAATTAATCATAATGGAAAGATTTTAAGTACGTCAGCCTTTGCTAAACCATAGATCCATGGTGTAACTGTTGGTCATTATGGATGTTTCGTTTGTACATCTTACAGTCACCATTTAAGAAAAGATATCATCCTGTCTGGAAGCAGTAAATGCTATTCCAGTAATGTTGCAAATGTCACAAAAAGGATGACAGCATGGAACTGGATCTTTGAAGCTTACCCTTTGCACTGACAAGGACTGAGCACTTTCTCGTAGAGCAAGAGAAGTAAAGTACTGCACACACTGATCCACTTCAGACTGTGGTAGGGAGGCCAGCAGGTACCTCAGCTCATCTTCAATACAGGAATTCTACAGGCAGGAAAAAAACATGTGAACAGGACTTGGCTCTAAACACAGCTAATCGCCTGCAGTGTTGTTCACTTAATAAAAATCTTTGAAAATTATGGTTCACACACTGAGTCTATTGGTAGATTTTTTTCCGTAATCAACCTGCTCATAGTGTGGGAGGGTGGAAGGAGTGCCAGAATGCATCCAATGCAGGTCTGCCACTGAGCATAGGTAGGGTGGCCACTGACTGACCTCATTCATACCTGTCACCCTGCCAAAAATGCACACATGCATTTGTATACTTTATTATAATAAATCAATAATACCTAATGATTCGAATCTTGAGCTCAAATGAGTGAGAATACCTTACTTAATTAACCCAATGTTTTACAGTGAGCTAAACTTGGGGAGCTTGTACATTTCCATCTAATAATGAACATTGGAGGAGCTAAAGCAGATTTAAAAGAAATGAAGTGATGCTTTTAATCAGCTGTAACATTTGTACACTGTGTATACAAATGTTGAGACTGCCCATTTTATGGGCAGCAATATCCAGGTTGAGAAAAGGATCAAGGCACAGACAGACATGGAGAGTTTTTACCAGGCTGCTGTCGTGTCGTTCCTCATGCAGCTACTTGAGAGCAGTGTGCATCAGTGTGGCTCTAATGTCTACGTTAATCATGGTGCTAGCAACATAGCATGAGGGTGTCATAAGGGTGCACACATGGACAGACCTGATAGGATCTTTCCGCTAGGGTAGGCCCGAGCTGACTTTTGCCAGGCATAGGCAGGACCAAATAATTTTGATTTTAATTGTTTCCCTAGTGGTTGGCCACTTCAAAATAAAAATACAATAAAGTGTTCGGTTGGGTACCTGCCAGGACAGCCCATCCCAAAACGTGAAGAATGGCCACCCTAAGCATCAGGCAAGCAGAAGGATGGATGCTTCCCTAGAGTTCATGCTGCAGGCTGTGAGTGCCCGAAGAAAAGTATGTTTCCCTGCGGACAGGAGGAAGAGGCCAGCCTCTCAAACCAAACAGACGTGGGTGTCGTAGCTGAAGAAATGGGCAGCTGGAGTGCAGTCCCTCTCACATTGGATTCACTGCTGCAATAATTTCAATGACCTCATTAGGGCAGGGAAAGTGAATGGCATCCCATATTCAAAGTGCTAACCTCCACACTCTGACTTTCCCAACATTCTGCTGCACAGCACTCCTCAGACCAATACATCTTGTGCACCACCACCTCTCTCTCAAGGCACCTCCTCATATTCCCATCTGAACAGCCAACACTGACACACACATTCACCTTACTGCCATCTCACACCATACCTTACAATCAGCCTCCACAAATGTCGTCATTCCATCCTCTTCACACAATCAATTTCTCACATTCATAAGTCTCAGCTTTCTCTCCTTCAGCCGAGTGCTGAATTCTAGGGAGAGTTAGAGAACATGGGGTAGCTATCTAGTAATTTCCACCATGACCACTATAGGTCAGGGAGATCAGCAGAGTGGCAAAGTGCAAGGCCACTGGCAATGGAGAGATGGGAGTCTTCCAGATACCTAGGGACAGTATTACATATCACACTGCCACATGGCACACAGCAATCACTCGCGGATTTTCTGTTACCGCTAACTGATATATTAGCATCGGCACAATGACGACTTTGAACCCTTTCCCCATGTCAGTTCCAATTCATATGTTTCATCTCTCACAGGTCCTTCAACCGTGACGAGCAAGCTTCTGAAAGGGGGTGACAGAATAGACATTGAGGGGTTGTTTCCACGGGCTGGGGAGTCTAGTATATGAGGCACAGTCTCACGATAAGGGGGCAAACATTTAAGACTGAGATGAGGAGCAATTTCTCCACTCAAAGGGTTATGAATCTGAAATTCTCTTCCCCAGATGGTTGTGGATGCTCCATCGTTGAGTATGTGGAAAGCTGACAGACAGATTTTTGGTCTCCCAGGGTATGAAGGAATGTGGGGAGCAGGCGGGAAAGTGGAATTGAGGCAGAAGATCACCCATGATTGTATTGAATGGCAAAGCTAGCTTGAAGTGCCGTATGGTCTACTCCTGTTCCTATTTCTTATTTTTTTTTTTATTCGTTCATGGGATGTGGGCGTTGCTGGCTCGGACAGCATTTGTTGTCCATCCCTAATTGCCCTTCAGAAGGTGATGGTGAGTCGCCTTCTTGAACTGCTGCAGCCCATGTAAGGTATGTATACCCACAGTGCTGTTATGGGCAGCACAGTGGCGCAGTGGTTAGCACTGCAGCCTCACAGCTCCAGTGACCTGGGTACAGTTCTGGATACTGCCCGTGTGGAGTTTGCAAGTTCTCCTTATGACCGCGTGGGTTTCCGCCGGGTGCTCCGGTTTCCTCCCACCGCCAAAGACTGGCAGGTTGATAGGTAAATTGGCCATTGTAAATTGCCCCTCGTGTAGGTAGGTGGTGGGGAATATGGGATTAATGTAGGAGGGGATGTGGCAGGGAATATGGGATTAATGTAGGATTAGTATAAACGGGTGGTTGATGGTCGGCACAAACTCAGTGGGCCGAAGGGCCTGTTTCAGTGCTGTATTTCTCTATGACTATGACTCTATGAAGCGAGTTCCAGTATTTTGACCCAGCGACAGTGAAGGAACAGCGATATACTTCCAAGTCAGGATGGTGTGTGGCTTTGAGGGGAACTTGTAGGTGATGGCGTTCCCGTGCATCTGCTGCCCTTGTCCTTCTAGGTAGTAGAGGTCGCAGGTTTAGAAGGTGCTGTCTAAGGAGCCTTATGTTCTTATGACACAGTAACTGGTGCAGAAGGAAGCTGAGCAGTCCTCAGGAGGAGGTTGCACAGTCGAAGGAAGCATTACCACACGACTCAAACAATGGTTACAGCACAGGAGGCGGCCATTTGGCCCATTCTGTGCATGCTGGCTCTCTGCAAGAGCAATTCAGCTAGTCCCACTACCCCTTTCCCTGGAGCCCTGAAAATCTTTTTCTCTTAGGTGCTTAACCAATTCACTTTTGAAAGCCATATCTGCTTCCATCACACTTTCACATTCCAGATCCTAACCACTTATGGCATAAAAAAGTTTTCCTCAAGTCACCTTTGGTTTTTTTGTCAATCACCTTAAATTGGTGTTCTCTGGTTCTTGACCCTTCAGCCAACCGGAAAAATTTCTCCCCATCTGCTCGGTTTAGTCCCCTCATGATTCTGAGCACCTCTATCAAATCACCTCTCAATCTTCTCTTCTCCAAGGAGAACAACCACAGCTTCTCCAATCTGTCCACGTAACTGAAGTCCCTCATACCTGGAACCATTCTCGTAAATCTTTTCTGCACTCTCTCTAAAGCCTTCACATCCTTCCTAAAGTGTAGTGCCCAGAATTGGACATAATATTCTAGTTGAGGCTGAGCCAGTGTTTTGTCAAGGTTCATCATAATTTCCTTGTTTTTGTACTTCATCTCTAAAGCCCATGAGACTTCATCCCATTTTAACCACTTTCTCAACCTGCCCTGCCATCTTCAACGATTTGTGCATATATGTCCCCTTTACAACTGTGTCCTTTATATTGACTCTCCTCTTTTTTTCTACCAAAATGTATCACTTCACATATCTATGAATTAAATTTCATCTGCCATGTGTCCCCCATTCCAACAGTCTGTCTATGTCCTTGTGAAGTTTATCACTATCCTCCTCACCGTTCACAATATTTTGTGGCATTTGCATATTTTGAAATTGTGCCCCATACAAGTTAGGTCATTAATATGCATTAAGCAGTGGTCCTGGTACTGACCCCTGGGGAACCCCACTGCATACCCTCCTCCTGTCAGAGAAACAACTGTTTACCACTACTTCAGACGGGAGGATAGGAGACAGTGGTGTTCCCCAAGGGTCAGTTCTGGGACCACTACTTTTTTGTTACACATAAATGACTTGGACCTTGGAATGCAGAGCAGAATCTCAAAATTTGCCAATGACACCAAACTTGGAGGTGCAACAAACAGTGAGGATGATATGAACAGCCTGCAACAGGACAAGATAGGCAGGATGGGCAGAGAGGTGGCAAATGGAATTTTATACTGACAATTGTGAGGTGATGCATTTTGGCAGAAGGAAAAGGGAGAGACAATATATACTTAATGGCACAGTTCTAAAGAGTATGCAGGGTCAGAGGGGGTTCATGCACATCAATTTTTGAAGCTTGCAGGACATATTTAAGAGAGTGGCTAGCAAAGCATATGGGATCTTGGGCTTCATAAACCGAGGCAGAGAGTACAAAAGCAGAGAAGTTATGACGAACCTTTATAAAGCTCTGGTTAGGCCCCAACAGGAGTATTGCATCCAATTCTGGTCACCACACTTTAGGAAGGATGTGAGAGTCCTTGAGAGGGTACAGAGGAGATTTACCAGAACGGTTCCAGAGAGGAGGGATTTTAGTGACAAGATTAGGTGGAAAAAACTAGGTTTGTTCTCCTTAGATCAATGGAGATTGAGAGAAGATTTAATAGTAATGTACAAGATTATGACAGGCTAAGATATGTTAGACAAGGAAGACTGTTCCATTATCTAATGGTACAAGGACTAGGGGACACAGATTGACGGTTTTGGGCAAGAGATGCAGGGGGAATTTGAGGAAGAACTTTTTTTACGCGGCAGTTATTACCTGGAATTCACTATCCACAAGGCTGGAGGAAGCTGAGACAATGACTTCAAAATGAAATTGGCTGGCCACTTGAAGGAAATAGACTTGCAGGGCTACGGGAATCGAGTGGGGGATTAGAACTGACTGCATAGCTCCGTGGAAGCCAGCATGGACTCGATGGGCCAAAAGGCAACCTTCTGTGCCCTTAAATGACTTTATGATTCTGTTTCCTGTCGCTCAGCCAACTTCGTATCCATGTTGCCACTTTCCCTTTTATTACATGGGCTTCACCTTTGCTGGCAAGTCTGTTACCTCATCAAAAAACCTGATCAAGTGAAACATGATTTGCATTTAACAAATCCATGCTGACTTTCCTAATTAATCCGCACTTGTCTAAGTAACTGTTAATTTTGTCTCTGATTATTGCCTCTAAAAGCTTTCTCACCACAGAGGTTAAACTGACTGGCCTGTGGTTGCTGGGTTTATCTTTGCACCTTTTATTGAACAAGGTGTAACATTTGCAATTCTCCAGTCCTCTGCCACCACTTTATCTAAGGAAGATTGGAAGATCATGTTTAGTTTAGTTTAGTTTAGTTTAGAGATACAGCACTGAAACAGGCCCTTCGGCCCACCGAGTCTGTGCCGACCATCAACCACCCGTTTAGACCAATCCTACACTAATCCCATATTCCTCCCACATCCCCACCTGTCCCTATGTTTCCCTACCACCTATCTATACTAGGGGCAATTTATAACAGCCAATTTACCTACCAACCTGCAAGTCTTTTGGCTTGTGGGAGGAAACTGGAGCACCCGGAGGAAACCCACGCAGACACAGGGAGAACTTGCAAACTCCACACAGGCAGTACCCAGAATTGAACCCGGGTCGCTGGAGCTGTGAGGCTGCGGTGCTAACCACTGCGCCACTGTGCCGCCCATGGCCTCTGCAATTTCCACACTTACTCATGCACACCCTCCATCAGCTCAGATACACATACACGCAGTGAGGCCTCCAAGGCAGTTAGCTCGGTTGTCACATCTTGAGCCAAACATCCAAATTCAGAGGTTGTCCGCCACGAGCATCTCAGCTGTCAGAGCAGGGGAACGAGTAGACGGTCTCCAGTTTTGCTGAAACCACGTAGAATAGGAATAGAAATATAGCTCCACAGTGGGAATCAATTGAGTGTTAATAATAATGCCACTGTGCTGATGTATTTAAAAACTTTAAATGAATCATGAACTTTATTTCAAGTCTCCATTGTCCACTCATCTCCATGGTTACCTCCTTCCTGCCAAATGGCCATTATCCTAGAGGAGAATGGTATGGCCAGAGTCGAAGATGAGCAAAGGGCGTGAATAAATTGGAGGGATTATTAACTGTGGGAATGATCTCGCGGGGACAGTTGCTTCAGCATTGTTGTGCCATATAGCATCACACACTCAGGTTTTCTAAATCGTACCTGGATGAACATAGGAGCAGGAGTAGGTCATTCAGCCCATTGAGCCTGCTCCACCATTCAATACGATCATGGCTGATCTTCGACTTCAATGCCTTTTTCCCCACACTATCCTCATATCCCCTTATGTCCTTTGTATTTAGAAATCTGTCAATCTGTACTTTAAACATACTCAATGATTGAGCTTCCAAAGCCCTCTGGGGTAGAGAATTCCAAAGATTGACAACCCTCTGAATAAAGAAATTTCTCCTCATCTCGGTTCTAAATGGCTACCCCTTTATTTTGAAATTGCGTCCCCTGATTCTAGACTCCCCAACCAGGAGAAACATCTTAGCTACATATCCCTTGTCTATCCCTTTAAGTATTTTGTAGGTTTCAATAAGATCACTTCTCATTCTTCAAAACTCTAAAGAATACAAGCCCAGTTTCCCCAATCTCTCTTCATAGGACAGTCCCACCACCCCAGGAACAAGTCTGGTGAACCTTCGTTGCACTCCTTCTATGGCAATAATATCCTTCCTCAGGTAAACAATACTCCAGGTGCGGTCTAACCAAGGTTCTATACAATTGAAGCAAGACTTCATTACTCCTGTACTCAAATCCTCTTGCGATAAAGACCAACATACTGTTAGCCTTCTTAATTGCTTGCTGCACCTGCACGTTAGCTTTCAGTGACTTATTGACAAGGACACCCAGGACTCTTTGTACATCTACACTTTCTAATCTCTTAGCATTTAAGAAATACTCTGCACATTTGTACCTCCTACCAAAATGGATAACATCACATTTTTCCACATTATATTACATCTGCCACATTCTTGCCCACTCACTGTCTGTCTGAATCCCCTTGAAGCCGCATTGCATCTTCCTCACAACACACATTCCCACCTAGTTTTGTGTCATCCGTGAACTTGGAAACACTACATTTCGTCCCCACATCGAAATCATTGATATATATTGTGAACAGCTGGGGCCCAAGCACTAAAGGCCTGCTCAGGTCGGGAAAAAGAACCCAACCCGAACCCGACCGAATCACAGCTGACCCGAGCCCGACCATCCCTTTACTTACCTTCCTGACACTGAACCTTCAGGAAGCTGCAACGCATGTGTGATGACATCATAGTGACGTCACTCACTCACTGTGCAGACTCAGTTTCGTCCCAGCTCAAGTAAGGTTTTAATTTCAATACTTACCAGCAGAGCACTTACCGTGCCTGTCCAGCCCGACCCGGACCCAGCCAGACCCGACCCAAGCCCGAAAGCCGGACCTGGAAGAGCGGCCCGACCCGACCCGAACCCGATGCATGTCATTGGGTCCCGTCGGGTTCGGGTCGGGTAGCAGACCTTTACTAAGCACTGAGCCCTGCGGTACCCCACTAGTCACAGCCTGCCATCATCAGAACTCTCTGTTCTGTTGAAGGGTCACTAACCTGAAACATTAACACGGTTTCTCTCTCCACAGATGCTGCCAGACCTGCTGAGTATTTCCAGCATTTTCTGTTTTTATTTAAGATTTCCAGCATCTGCAGTATTTTGCTTTTATAATGATGTAATATTTCTTTAAAGACTATCCAATGCCTATGTACTGTCATACCTTTTAATGCATTTTGCCAATCCACCTCAGCCAATTTGCCCCTCATACCTTCAGAATTCCCTTTGTTCAAATTTAACTCCCTGGCTTCAGATTGAACTACCTCACTTTCAAACAATGTAAAATTCTATCATATTATGGTCACTCATCCCTAAAGGTTCTTTTACAACAAGATTATTGCTTAGCCCTATCTCATTACATAATATTAAATCTAAAATTGCCTGTTCTCTAGTCGGTTCCTCAACATACTGCTCGAGAAAACCATCCCTAACACGTTCCAGAAAATGAGTACATCATGGGCTTCTCTGAGTGAGCAGCTGCCCCTGGCCATATCCGGCTCCTCCTCATCCTGCTCCTCTTAAGGATGCAGAGCAGTCATCACCTTCCTTCTCCTGCAGCTCTTATGTTGTGCAAGACATAGCAGATCACTACCATTCTGGACATCCTTGCTGGTACATACAGAAGGGCACCAGAGATCTGTACAGGCACCTGAATCACTTTCTCTATGAATGCTGTTGTGCTCATGTGGCTCCAGTTGTATCTTTCTTCTACATCAATGGTAGGACTCCTTGCAGGTGTCCTTAGATGATAGGTCTCCAAGAAGCCATCCATTGACTGTGGAGGTGCGAAGACCTGTGAAAGATGTGACTGGCACATTATGAAGGCATATGGCAGCATCTAGGATATCTTGCACAGACATGCATGTAAACCTTCTGGTAAACATTCCAGCTGAATACTAATGGAGTGGAATTCCTTTCAATTAACAAATATCGTTGGTTGATCTAAGGGTGCCCTGACTTCCACATGTGCGCTGTCTATGACTCCCTGTACCTATGGGAATCCAGTCACTGCAGCAAATCAGAGAGGCCTATTGTTCTGACTGGCCTCATCAGTAGCAAAGCGGACGCAAGTGGTGGTCCTGGAAAACACAGCACAGCCACTTGGGAGATGTATTTGCGCATGGCGGATTGCCGACGTCACCAGTAGATCCCTGGAAGGAGCCAAAAGCAAATAAATTCAGGGCTGTGGTGACCTTGACAGCCATAGTGTGTGCCCACCAGGTCCATTTGGAAGGAGGTTTTGTTTCAGGAGGCTGATGGTAACAGTGGCCTGCCGTGAAAGTCCAAGCCTTCTGGAGGTGCTGCTGCCCAATCATGTCAAGAAAGCTGATCCTTTGATTGTAAACTCCTTCGTGCTGGAGCTGTGTGTGTATCCCCTCTGGCCTGTGGAGTGACTGAGGAGAATGCAGCTGCTGTTGGTGTTGCTCCTCCTGTCCCTCAACAGAGGTCCAAGGTAAACCTGCATATGCTGCTTCCATATTACAGTGAAGGCTGAACAGTAGGGAAGCGCAGAGCAATGTGGGTAAAGTCCATGGCAGCAGAAACTACCTCCAAATGTAGAAAATCATCTCTAAAGTAGTGAAAGCGCAATCTCAGAACAAGTCCTGTGACCAAAAGCTTTTCACCTCCGCAAGGATGTAGCTGTCCTGTTTCAGTATTTAAAGGCTTTCCAGCCTGTCAATTTCACAGAACCATCAATCTGCTCTGTGCTTTCGCCTTGTTGATCCTGGCGAGTTTCACACAGCTTGGGAAACCTGTGAGCAGACAGTTATGCCAGAATGCTGAGTTAAAACTTCATTCAATTGCCTTTTTTATATTTAAATATCAGACTCACCATCCCCACGGGGGCTTCCCACATGCTTCCAAATGTACACAGGTTAAAGGCAGAAGTAAGCGGGATCATGTCAGGTTTCCGACACATCAACATTTCTTGAGGTTTGAAACCCAACAGTGTTAGCACCCAATCCCTCCTTGCAGGTTAAAATTCTACCCTATGTCTTTTTCTTTCTGTTTGTCCAACTCTTTCATCTCCTTTTCTTTGTCTACACGTCTCTCATATTCTCTACTCACCATGTTTTTATTCATCTGTGTCTCTGCTCTTGTTCTCTCCCTCACTTTGTAAGTTTCATCTTCCCTATGTTTCCTCTCTATCCTAGGTTTCCTACTCTCTGCATGCCTCTCCATCTGTTCCCGAGTCTTTGTCTTACTTTTGCAGGTGTCTGTTTGGTGATTAATCTTTTGATATCTATAGAAATAGAATAGTAAAGGAACAGGAAACTATCATAGTGGCGTCTGAAAAAAAATCTTTTGTTAAAAACATCATTTGGACCAACGAGGCATAGTTCTGGGAATGTCATAGGTTGAAGTTGCAATTAACTTTGTGATCTGATTGGTTGAAATTCTGGGATGCGATTCGATGAAGGAGCAGTATTCTGTGATTCTGGTACCTAATTAGGTGAAGGGACACTATACTCAAGTACCTCTACAATCAAACAATCTTACATTCCTACATTTGCAAAACAGATACTGTACAACATCTTGAATATTCTTATTTGCTAGCTCCGACAGATCAAATTACACTAATTAGCCTGGTCAAACAATGGTAGGAAAATAACTCGTGAAAATAAACAGTATGTCTATCAGCATCTGAAAAGAACTAAAAAAAAAAGACAGCAATGCTAATTTTTAGAAGAACGAGCAAGACTTTTTGTGTGCTTTGCGGTAAGTGCAGAATTGAGGCACTGGGCTGAACAGTAACTGCAATTCTTCCTGTCTTTTTGGCAACACAGAAATGTTGAGGCATTACTCAATATGCAGAATGATAACAGGCAGTTTTCTTATGCGTACGGACTAAGCCAGCCAATGACAGCAGAGCTGGTGTCAGGAGCACCATTCCAGATCATGCTTGGATTGAGCATCTTGGTGTGATGCATTTTTTTTTTCCACACAAGAAATCTTCAGAGACAGTCTAGTTGGTATGAGCTGAAAAGCCTAGGCAGGTATTATATGTGCCCAAGTTGTGGCTTCAATTCAAAACAGTGAAAACAATGATTATTAACCATACTGAAAATACAACAGCACTTCATATTCTGCTCAATATAGATATGTAGCGCATCTGCATAGAGGGTGAAGGAGAAAATATTACTGAAGTCAAAAGTTCTGAAGAAATTAATGGCAATTTTACTATCTTAAAAAGAGAATTACTACTTGTAAGATAAAACGCAACTGAAGATTTAGAACAATAGTTCAATGAATTTTAGACCTGGAAACCAAATAGAGCACTTGCGCCATAAATTTATCTTATTCTGGGATAAAGCAAATTGATCCTCTTGGGCAGGGTTCACCCTTATATACTATGCAGGGACAGGGTAGGCCAGGTGGGGATAGGCTCAAACGTTTAAGACTCGACATTGCCAACAACAGTGGTCTTTCTTCACTAATTCTGTTAATGAAGCCGTGATTATTTCATGGATAACCTAGAGAATTGAAAACATTAATGATGTATTGATGATATCTTTTAATCTTGCATTTACTGAGAAAGCCAACAGCTGATCAATTTTGAAGACCATAGCAGTTTAATAGTTCCTTCTCTGGGATCATCATAAAAAACATGCTGATGTAAAGAGCTCACTCTAAAAATAATCTGACCTTATTTAATGTGACAGTTATGAAAATCGATCAACTGTCAACATATTCTAACTACCTAAAAGCATCCTAACCTAGAGAAGCTAAATTCTTCATAAATCTTGAAACAACCTTTTCATTTAAAAATCTTGGGAGTGCATTTATACTATTCCAGTAGCATCAATAAAAAGGAGCTTTGCTTGCACTGACACTAAAACTATGTACTGCAAATCCAGATTTGGATTTGGATGATATGGCATTCCCTTCTCCAAAGAGGCTCATTCTAATTTGAAAGCAAAATACTGTGGATGCTGGAAACCTGAAATAGAAACAGAAAGTGATGGAAATACTCAGCAGGTCCGACAGCAGCTGTGGAGAGGGAAACAGAATTAACGCTTCAGGTCTGTGACCTTTCATCAGAACTGATCATTCTATCTCACTATAATTTGCTCTGGAATCCTGATGCCCTTTAATCTGGAATGGTACTAATTGAAACCACTTCACACCAACACCATCCCTTTATGGTAAATACAAGCCAAGACAGCAAAAAAAGAATTTACGAACCTCAATTACTTTTGACGAAGGAGCACGTAAAAAAAAGCGAAGGTCAACATCTTTAGATCTGGCTAGCCCAATGCTAGTTTTCTGATCACATGCCTGGGCCAGAGTTCTATATTGGTAATCTGTAAATAAAGAAAATTCACATACTTACTGAAATACTTAGAGGAGAGTTAATATTTTCACTACTTATTAGACTAATCTTTTGTACAAATGTGAAGTTAAAATGGTGATCACTTACAAAGGTTAGCACATGGCATGATTTATCTGCATGAAAAAAATCATCCACCATCTGGAATCGTACACCATAGAAGGAGGTCATTTGACCCATCATGTTTGTACTGCCTCTTTGAAAGCACTACCAATTAGTCCCCTTGCATGTTCCCCATAGCCCTGCTAATTTCTACTTTTCAAGTAGATATACAATGCCCTTTTAAAAATTACATTTGAATCTGCTTCCACCATTCTTTCAGACAATGATTTCCAGATCGTATCAACTCATGGCGTTGACTAATTTCTCCTCATCTCTACACTGGATTTTTTGCCAATTATTTTAAATCCGTGTCCTCTGGTTAACGGCTGTCCTGCCAGTGGAAAGAGTTTCTCCCCATCGACTCTATCAAAGCCCCTCACAATTTGAACTCCTCTATTAAATTGCCCATAATCTACTCTGCTCGAAGGAGAATGATTGCAGCTTCTCTGGTCTCACCACATAACTGAAGTCCTTCATCCCCCATAGCATTTTGGTAAATTTACTTTGCACCCTTTCCAAATAACCCAGCTGAGGCCTAACCAGTGATTTTTATAAAGGATCACCCAAGTTCCTTCTTTTTATAAAGCCAAAGATCCCAAATGCTTTAACAGCCTTATCAACTTGTCCTGCTACCTTCAAAGATTTGTGTATTGTTACAGCCATGTGGTGAGGGATGGAGTGGTTCCCACTGTTCAACTCCCGCCTGACCACAGCAAGTGTTTTTTGTTAGTAGGATTTTAACTCCTTTGTGTTTTATTGATCAGATAAATAGAGAGTCACAAATTTTCTTGCAAGTTTAAAACAGAATTATTTATTGAGCAATACGCCTTATCCCGAAATTGTCGCAAGTGCACCCACTCACAGACAGATCGAGAGGAAAAGGGTGGTTTTAATACAGGTAGGGTTTCGGGGCGCAAGGTAAACCTGTTGAATTCTCTTGGAGATCAGGTTCTCATCGGTTGCAGGCCTGAGGTGTTTGTAGATTTCTATGTTGGTTGCAAGTTCCAGTTCACTGCTGCACAAGTTGAAAATCTAGAATTCACAGCAGGCGCCTTCCCTTTTTGGCTTGCTGGATGTTCTCCCAGCTCTTAGCTGACAAGCTTTTGGTAACGCTTCTTCTGCGGATTCCCTCTCTCTCTCTCTCCTTTTAAGGTCAAAAATGGTTTCACACCTTTGCCTCTGTTGGGAAGCATAGATCTTCCCTGGGATGACTGATAATGGCTCAGGATGTGCACACCTTCTTTACTTCAGAAGAACCCATTCAATTCAAAAATGTCTCTTGATGGGTTCAGGATGGGTGTAAATGATACCTCTTAGCTCAGTGGCACTTTCAATGATTTATGTATTTGGATCCATAAGGGTCTCTGTTCATCCCTACCCGTCAGCATGGTTTTTCACGATCCAGGTAGATTGTCCAGTATAGGTCCCATGACACTAGTTGAAAAATAGGAAAGAATTTAATCAGTCCATTGTTTTTCCCTAAACCAGCCAGGGGCGACACAGTGGCGCAGAGGTTAGCACTGCAGCCTCACAGCTCCAGGGACCCAGGTTCGATTCTGGGTACTGCCTGTGCGGAGTTTGCAAGTTCTCCCTGTGACCGTGTGGGTTTCCGCCAGGTGCTCCAGTTTCCTCCCACAGACTTGCAGGTGATAGGTAAATTGGCCATTGTAAATTGCCCCTAGTGTAGGTAGGTGGTTGGAGAATATGGGATTACTGTAGGGTTAGTATAAATGGGTCGGCACAGACTCGGTGTGCCGAAGGGCCTGTTTCAGTGCTGTATCTCTAAATAAAAAATTTTTTTTTAAAAAGCCATGCCCTTTGACCTTTGGTGGCCATTTTATAGCACATAGTCCTTTTATAAAAAAAGGAAAGTCCATTTTTATCTCTCTTCAGGTTGAGTTCTTGTAGTTTCAATTGATGCATTTTACGTGAGCGCCACAGTATGTAAGCCCCCAAGTCTCTCTATTCCTCCACCCCCTTTATAAATTTTTACCATTTCTTTATATTGCCTCTCCTAATTTTTTCCTTCCAAAGGAATCACTTCACATTTCTCTGTATTAAGTTTCATTTCTCACATGTCTGCCCATTTCACCAGTCTATGTCCTCCTGAAGTCTGTCACTATCCTCCTCCCTGTTCATTAGTTTGAAGCTTTGTGTCACCTGCAAGCTTTGAAATTACAGCCTCTAGAGTTAAGTCTAGGGCATTAAAATGTATATATTTTATATATGTACAAAGATACATCAAAAAGAGCAGTGGTACTAATATCGACCACCACTGCATACTTACCTTCAATATGATAAGCAACTCTCTGCTCTCTCAGACAATTTCAGATCCACTGCCCCTTTAATCACAACCACTTCAAGTCTGGTAACAAGTCTATTATGTGGCACTTTATCAAATGCCTTCTGGAAGTGGATATATACATCAACTGCACTACCTTCACCAACCTTCTGTTGTTTCATTGGTGGAGATGGGCGTTGAGTGCTGGTGCGGGATCCGATCGCAGGGAGGGAAGCAGATCAGCTTGAGGGGCTGCGGAAGAAACTCCACAAGGAGTGCCTGAAAAGCACTTGCACCATCCATGCAGCAATAGTGCTTGTTTCCCTTGAGCTGTCGTGTTTCCCAAGGCCTGGAAATCCTGGCTAACCAGCGATAAAGCTCAGAGAAATAAAGTGAGGTACGCAGTCTTATTAAAATATTTAAATAAGTGACCTGACTTTGGTCAACACCCCCAGTCCTACCCCCATGAAAACTGGGAATTGGTGGATTCGAGGCAAGGGTTCAGATTTGAGATTTTTTAAATTTTAACATCTCACCTACTTTTGGGGTTAAAATTACTCCCTTGGTCTCTAGAAGTTTCCTCCCGATCAATGTTAGGTTTGGGTATCGCTTCCTTCATTTTGGAATGGAGTGTAAAATTTGCAAATCTCCAGTTTCCTGTCACCAATCCTACATCCGAGGAGGACTGAAAGACAGTGGCTAAAGCCTCTACTATTTCCACTCTTATTTCCCTCAACAGCCTTGGATGTATCTCATCTGGACCAGATGACTTATCGACTGAATGATGCCAGCCATTTAAGTTCCTCCTCTTTATTTTTATCCTAACCACTTTCTCTACCCCTTCCACCTTAACTGTAGCATTGCAGAATCCTCTTCTTTAGTAAAGTACTCAATTAGTAGCACGGCCATGCCTTCTGTCTACACAAGATGATTTACAATTTGGACCATAATCAGCCCCAGCTTTCCTCTGACTATCCTTTTACTCTAAATGTGCTTCATACTATTATTCACACACATAAAAAGTTACTGGGAATCATAAGGCAGCGAGAGTGAGAGCAGAGAGCTAAGTTGGGAGTGGATAAACCGGGTTCGGGAAAAAAAAGAAAAAAAATCAAGGTGTAACCTCATAGGGAAGCAGGCAATTGATTGGCATGTGAGTATTTCTTTTTTTTCTCTTATTTCACTCTCTAAACTAGGGCAGCCTTTCCAGTACGTCCTGCTTATTAATTTTCACCCTGTCCATTACCTCTATCATCTCTGCTTCTGCCAATTTGTTGTTTTTGTTGGCATCCTCTTCCTTAGTAAACACCAATACATTAAGTATTCTTGCCTTTCCCTGTATCTCTAAGCATATATCTTAATTGGACTGAAGATAGTGGCCTCGGAAGTTCTTCTGAACACGTTCCAGAAATTCTTCCCCCTCCTTACCCTTTACCCTAACATTATCACGAGAGAGAGTCCCGTCAGAGAAACAGGCCCCCCTTTTTATTTTCAGTTATTTTTTCTCTTTATTTTAGTTTGTGTGATTTTTCTTACCATGTGCCTGCCTACTGTTTTTTTCATGTTTGTGCTTTGGGCCAGGGCTGTTCATTTTTCTGTCCATTAAAACCCTCTCTGCACTAAAGCTTTGTCTTTCAACACACCATTAACATACCGTTTGCCTTTGCTCCATGACCTTCTGGTCAGTTATTCTCTGTAACCCTCTGTCCCATCAACACCTTTACTTTTGTTATCTCTTGCCCCACTCCCACTTTATTTGCTTAAAACCTATTACATGTCTAACCTTTGCCAGTCCTGATGAAGGGTCACTGATCTGAAACGATAACTCTGCTTCTCTCTCCACAGATGCTGCCAGACCTGCTGAGTATTTCCAGCATTTCTTGTTTTATTATCCAGACAGATATTTGAGACCCCAATATCATTCTATCGTTCTTGCACATCTCTGATTTCCCAGCAGATTTTCTGCTCTTTCTCTATTTGGAGGCCTATAGAATGCCCCCAGTAGCGTGATAATGCCTTTTTTGCTTCTCAGCTCTAACCAAATGGATTCTGTCTTTGCCCCCTCAAGGACAACCTCCCTTTTCAACACTACAGTGTTTTCCCTAATCAGCACTGCCTCCCACCTGCCTTTCTTCCTTCCCTATCTTTTCTGAACACTTTGCACCCCTGAATATTAAGCGTCCTCACTATTTTTAAGCCGTTTCTGTGATTACCGTTACATCATATTTTGACACCTCTATTTGTGCTCATAGCCTGCCACCCTATTCACCACACTTTGTGCATTTGCATACATGCATTGTAAACCTGTCTTTTTGTTTCTTGTAGTCCTTCTTAGTCTGCTCCTGTCTAATATGTTTACATCCTTCACGAATATGATTCAACACACTCACTTTATGCACCTTATTCCTCTTTTCTCCTTATACCTGATGTTCCACAGTGACTCCAGCTGCCTCTCAAGCTTGCAAACCCTGAGCTCGAGCTCAGGCAGCTGGAGACACTTCCTACACACATGGTCCCCCAAGACACATGAAGTGTCCTGAAGTTCCACATAGTGCAGGAATTGCAAGCAACAGGTCTCAGCTTCCCATCCATTATCTATTAAAGCATATGGGATCTTGGGCTTCATAAATAGAGGCATAGAGTTAAAAAAGCAGGGAGGTTAAGCCGAACCTTTATAAAGCTCTGGTTAGGTAGCAACTAGAGTATTGCATCTAGTTCTAGTCACCACAATTTAGCAAAGATGTGAGGGGGTGCAGCGGAGATTCACCAGAATGGTACCAGGGATGAGGGATTTTAGCCACAAGGTTAGAACAAAAGAACAGTACAGCACAGGAACAGGTCATTCAGCCCTCCAAGCCTGCGCCGATCTTGATGCCTGCCGAAACTAACACCTTCTGCACTTCCGGGGCCCATATCCCTCTATTCCCTTCCTATTCATATATTTGTCAAGGTTAGGTTGGAAAAGCTGTGTTTGTTCTCCTTGGAGCAAAGGTGAGATTTGATAGAGATGTACAAGATTATGGCAGGTTTAGATAATGTGGACAAAGAAAAGCTGTTCCCATTTGCTGATGGTACTAGGACTAGGGAACACAGATTGAAGAGTTTGGGCAACAGATACAGGGGGATGTGAGTAAGAGCTTTTTTTATGCAACGAGTGGTAATGACCTGGGACTTGCTGTCTACGAAGGTGTTGAAAGCAGAGACAATAAATGATTTCAATAGGAAATAGAATCGGCACTTGAGGGAAATAAACTTTCAGGGCTACAGGGATAGGGCGAGTGAATGGGACTACCTGGATTGCTCTAGAGAGCTGACATGGACTCAATTAGCCGTAATGACGTTTAAGTTATAAAGTATTTAAATTAAGACATAAATTGTCAGAGCTAAGGTGGTTTATCATGTTCTTTAAGTTACTGAATTTGTAGAACTATGTAATTACTTAGCATTGCGAAGATTTGAGTTATGAGGTATATATGCACAGATTCGTTAAAATACTTCCAAAACAAAAGCACAGCTGTCTCAAAACCAAAGTATTCCATGGTATTCAAGAATGTATTAGCATAAGCAAAGATTGCTGGTCACATAATATAAAAACAGCAAATCAACAGCAACACACAATGAACATGGAAATTACAGCACAGTGGGCAGCTGCTCAGTCCACCACATCTGTGATAACTCTTCAACTGGAGCTATCGATTGTTATGACCAACCGCTCCAGTCAAAGCCCCCAAACAAAATATACGATTCTGATTGCGGTGGGAGAAACCCACGATTCATTCAATCCCGTCCCTCCACAAATCGCCTAACATATCATTTTAAACTTTCCAAATTAAGACCCAGCCAAATTGTACCCCCAAATTGTACCAAATTAACCCCCGAATGAGTTAACCAAACCAGGTGTCTTTAAATCAACAAATTAGCTGTTTAATTAAAAAACTAAATTCTTAAACACGATGAAGATATAATCAACGTTTAAAATAGAATTAGAGTCCTTGCAAATTTACAACCCAATGTTGCTTCAAGTCCTCACAGCTGTCCGATGGAGGAAAAAAGTTCTTCCACAGTAGGACAGTCCATAATCCAATTCCAGCAGTAAGTGATGCTTTCCTTCCTTCAGCGAATTTCAACAATCAGCGACTTGCAAACACTTTTTAAATGAATCAATTTAGCTTTAGAATTTTTGAGGGATAAAAGATTGTCACAGTCTAACTTCCCTTTTTTCAGTTTAAATTACCAGAGATCTCCGTTTTGGCTTGACTTTTCTTTTTAGAATTTTGAGAGATATTAATTAAACAGACTAACTTCTCTTCCTTCAGTTTAAATGGCTGAGAGCTCTTTTTTCAGATGCTAACACCAGCTGTCTGTCTGCGTTCGCTGTTAGAACAGACTGTTTTCAACTAAAAAGCCAATTCAAAATTGAATTGTAACAAATGTATCGCGTGATGCTCAGTCCAAGAGACTGTATCCAAGGTAACGAGAATGCACCCTTTGAATTGCGGTCTCCGAATGGCTGTTGTCAGGTAACCAGTATGTATTCTCTGAAGCTGGCTGCTTCCCTCTCCATATGCTTGCATCCAACGGCAACCAAAATGCATTTTCCCTTTAACTCCTGTGGCTTGCTGGTTCTTAAAGCAGTACTGATCCTTTGCAAGCCTTAAAGGCAAACCGCATAATACCTGAAGAAAAAACTACAGCATCATGACACTACCTTAATCATGTTGTCCCACCTGGTACCTGTATCCTTTGTTGGTTCTTCCTTTTACGATACATATGCAATTCCCTTCTAAACCAAGTTATAGTCTCTGCCTCAATAACCACTCCTGGTAAAACATTCTGGGGTGGAGATACCACTCGCTATATCAGTACAATCTGAGCAAAATCGGTCGAACCAGAGTAAAAGATTGTGGAAATTTAGAACACAAGTGAGTTGCGCAATTACGCCCCATTATGCGGCCCGATTCTGATGCTTTGTGGAAAATTTGAAGCTTTTGTTTATGCAAAGATGTTTTGCAATGTTTTAAAATTAGGGGACGCCCTTTTAGGAGAGGAGGAGAAATTTTTTCTCGCAGCGGGTTGTGCTACTTTGGAACTCTCTGCCTCAGAAGGTGCTGGAGGCAGGAACATTGAATATTTTTGAAGGTGGCAGTAGATAGATTCTGGAACGGCAAGGGAATCAAGGGGTATCGGGGGTAGATGGGAGTGTGGAGTTCGAAACACAAACACAACAGCCATGATCTTATTGAATGGCGGAGCAGGCTCAGGGGGCCAAATGGCGTACATCTGCTCCTAATTTGTAAAAATCAATTTAGCAAAAGCTTAAAGGCTAACCCAACCAGTGCACTGAGATTGCAAAGTTCCAACTGCACCCAAACGAACCCTCCTGGTTTTAATAGCGCTGTTGCAGAATGTTTTTACAACTTCCCCCTTTGCTCTGCTAATAAGAATCTCAAGAACATGCATCCTTGTTACTGAACATGTTGAAGCAGCTATGCTAATGTTATTAAAATAAAAGCAAAATACTGCAGATGCTGGAAATCTGAAACAAAAACAAGAAATGCTGGATTCACTCAGCAGGTCTGGCAGCATCTGTGGAAAGAGAAGCAGAGTTAACGTTAACGTTTCGGGTCAGTGACCCTTCTTCGGAATGCTAATGTTATTGATGTTTTTAAGCACATATTTAAGAAAATTCAAAGCAAGGTCCTGACAATATTTAACTCAATAATTTTGCAACATATTTTTAACAAAGCAGATATCAATCCGAGGGTTGCAGCAGTGAAAGAACTTGCTACTCATTAGCCTAATGCTTTGTCACTTAATGTTTGAAAATTATTTGTTTTCTCAGTTCTTAAATCTAAGTTCAAATGGTGAAGAAAGTGAATATTTGAACAGATTTACCATCTTGTTTAGTTGCAGGAGAAAATAATTCAGGGATATAAATCATACAAGCTGAGGAAATTGTGCACTAAGTGCAACGTGAAGAGTAACCACTTTGCGCTTAAGAGTTGTTAATGGCATAGACTGTTATCTGATGCAATGAATGTACATTGACTGTCATTCCAATGATAAATTACAACATTTTGATTTAACACTGATACAAAATAAGGAAATTAAGATGGTCTGAGAAGAACCTAAATAATGTGGTGAGCTGACATGCAGGATGAACTAAGCAAAACAGTGAAGCTGTTAACTAAGATATTTACCCAAGTGCTTCATTAAGAGAAGGTTAGTTGTGGAGAATAGAATACTTGTCTCCCATTATCAGCAGCAAGCATTCCCAAGTCAGATACCTCTTGGGGAAATGTAGCCTGAAGCTCTCTTTGGGTTTACAGAGTTTTTGGCCATTCTTTAGAAAAGGATTTTAGGAAGAGTTATATTGAAGTGGTTACATTCAAATTAAGGTCAACAAAGGGTTAATTTCCAGCTTTTAGCTAAGGTCGGGAAAAAAGCTATGTAGTGAAGTACAGAATCAATTGAAGCTCCCTTTTACGTTGGGTAAACAGAGAGTTGATATCTTGTCCCAGAGCTCCAAACATCCCTGAATGTTATTGTTGGGATGACCCAGTTCATTAGAGCTCAGTCAGGGACAGGTGATATATGTCTAATGAAAATTTTCTTGCTGATGGGATGTGATGGGGGTCAGTGGGGAGGGGCGTGAGGTGGCAAATAGGTTTGAGTTGTCAATGGACCAACCCCTCCTATACAGGGGAAAGTTCAGGAAACAAACTTCACTTCCTGTGCTGAAAAGTAACAAGAATAAAACACAGTTAATCAATTCTAGCAGAGACTGAAAATTAAGATGCAGTCAGCCAGTTTTCACAGTTAAGAGGCTGACCAGAAAGAAAGATAAACTCAAAAGTGAGCTTTCTGCCCACTCACAAAGCACAGTTTTGCTGTTCTCTGTCACGGGAAACAAATAAAGTAAAACAAAAGTCTGGAAATGCTATCTTGTTCAGTCACTAACGTTCAGCATAATAAACCAGCTTCTTTGCTTTGCTTCACCAGTGCTCATCAGTTCTACCCACCGGAAGACTGAAGAAGTGCATGTGAGGCCATGTGCAAAAGACACATTGCACAACATGGCAATGCACTGTTACAACCCCCAGGCTACACCTTTGCTTATGTTGATCTTGGCCAATATGAGTCAACTCGGGAACACCAGAAATGTGGGATCCACTTACAGGCTAGTGCCACTGAACCTGAGAGTCTCTATGATGGATCTGAAATTTTTAACACCGCCATTGCACGAACCTGATAACATACTTTTAACCCGCCCTTAAGAATAACAAACCCTGCATTGGTAAAACTTTTACCATTTCCTAAACCAGTTTTCCTCAGGACCTCAGTAATATTGTCACAGTGTGTGCAGTTTTGTGCCTACTAAAAATTAGGTTTGAACTTTCCAAATTCGCTTCTTATAACTAGCAGAAAGAGACAGCTTTCATTCTGTCAGGCAAGCTGAAATCAAAGATAGCTCCCAAAAGTAAAGCAGTGTGTTAACTCAAAGTATTATCCAGTTTCTGATTCACCAGTTTTTAGACAGTATATTCTACATTCCATCATCTACTCCCCCTTCAATTTCACTTGAAGATTTGTTTAACCAGTACATTGTATATGTCAAGAGAAGACTAGATAAACATTTCAAGCAAAAGATGCTGCATAGCAGTGAAAATATTTCAGGATTGTGCCAAGAAAGATGAGCTGAATTTTACTATATGTTAAACGAACTATAAAAATGCAAATTGTTGATGAATTATCTCCTTCTGTCTCATAAATTTGTATGGTTCTCCAAACTCTAAAAAGCGGTACTTCTTCACTGAAGCTCAAACACTATGGAAATATAGGAAATGGAGTGCAAAATGGCAAGGTGACAATGGCAAAATCTGTTTTTTTATCTACTGGTTAAGAATTGACATCTCGTCCCTTTTTACCATGCCAGTGATGCTTCTTTGCCAGTTCTTGAACAGCCTGCGCTCGTACTGCTTTAATTGTAGACTTAGTCTGTTTTAGAAGAAGCCACAAACCAGACTCATGGTCTTCCACATCCAGTCTCATGTAATGCTCTGTAAAACAGAAATAACTACAACAATTAAACATTTGCACAGGTCACTTAGATACTTAAATACATAAGTTGCAACCCATTAACCTGTTGTAAAGTTTGTTTTCAGGAAAAACAATTATTGAAGCAAAGCAACTGGTAGAACAAAACATCACTGTGCGGCACAGTGGCGCAGTGGTTAGCACCGCAGCCTCACAGCTCCAGGGACCCGGGTTCGATTCCGGGTACTGCCTGTGTGGAGTTTGCAAGTTCTCCCTGTGTCTGCGTGGGTTTTCTCCGGGTGCTCCGGTTTCCTCCCACAAGCCAAAAGACTTGCAGGTTGATAGGTAAATTGGCCATTATAAATTGTCACTAGTATAGGTAGGTGGTAGGGAAATATAGGGACAGGTGGGGATGTTTGGTAGGAATATGGGATTAGTGTAGGATTAGTATAAATGGGTGGCTGATGTTCGGCACAGACTCGGTGGGCCGAAGGGCCTGTTTCAGTGCTGTATCTCTAATCTAATCTAATCAGTGGGTCTACTCATTCTACAGCAGCGACAGAATGGAACTTAACTCAAAGACACCAACCAAAGTATTCACTTCAGAATTCGATATTACAAGCAAGAAAATAGCACAAAGTCTGTGCAAGAGAACAACTGCAATGACAGGAGCAAACTCACCCGATCCAAATTAAATCAAATAAAAATCAAACTAAATTGCAAATACAGCATAATTTACATCAGACGTAACATTTTTTCCTGCATGATTTTCCAAAGCAACATTTTGAGATGCAATACAACAATAATTTGAGACATGACATGTGGTAAGTGCAGTATGCTTGGTAGGAAAAATGTGACTTTGGACCCAAGCAGCAATATTTTCCTGGTCTTGGCAGCACCCCGCCGTTGGGACCATTTCCGGGTCCTGACCCCACTAGAGGTCAGAATGTGAACATCAGCATTCTGCAGCGGCGACATCTGTCCAATCATGGACGACGGGCGCGAGCAGGAGGCAGGAGTTAGAAGTAGCAGGCCCCATTTAAAGGGCACCTGTCTGGATTCAAAGTGCAAGCAGCCAGAATCAGCCCTTAGGGAACAGTCTAACAGAGCAGTGACTCCAGCAAATGATGGGGACTAATGCCCCTCCAGTTCATTCTTCCCATTCACTTCCCTCTGACCCCACCCCTTCTGATCTGACCCCTATACCCTCTGACCTTCCCCTCTCTGATGCTTAACGTTCTGTACTCAGCAAATGACTCAGTTTTATCCCCTTACGCCCCCACCTCAATGAATTTCGTGCCCGGCACGACGTTGAGCTCTTCTTCCGTCTCCGTCGCCTTTGCCTCTAGGCTCACTTCTTTGTCCAGGAGTCCTTCCCCTGACCAGCAGACCCATTCACCCACCTCCAGCATTCTCCCTCTACCTGGACCCCTCCCTCTGGCTTCTTACCCGCTATTGATCTTGAGACATCGGCCTTCTCAATTTCTCTGCACCTCCCCCAGAACATGCCACACACCGTTCTCTCAGGTCTAACCCCGACATTGTCAAACCTGCAGATAAGGGTGGTGCTGTTGTTGTCTGGCGTACCGACCTCGACCTTGCAGAGGCTCAGCGCCAACTCTCAGACGCTTCTTTCTACTTTGCCCTGGACCATGACCCCACCACCGAACATCAAGCCACTGTCCACAGAATTGTCACTGATCTCATCTCCTCTGGAGATCTTCCCTCTACAGCTTCCAACCTCATAATCCACAACCCCGGACAGCCCCCTTCTACCTCCTTCCCAAAATTCACAAACAGGACTGCCCGGCAGACACACTGTTTCAGACTGTCCCTGCGCCGCTGAACTTATTTCTTCCCATCTTGACTCTATCTTTTCTCCCCTGTCCAGTCTCTTCCCACCTACATCCATGACTCTTCTGACGCCCTACTTCATTTTGACAATTTCCATTTTCCTGGCCCTAACCACCTCCTCTTCACTATGGACGTCCAATCTCTCTACACCTCCATTCCCCACCAGGACGGTTTGAGGGTTCTCCGCTTCTTCCTTGAACGAGGCCCAACCAGACACCATCCACCACCACTACCCTCCTCCGCCTGGCTGAACTTGTTCTCACATTGAACAACTTCTCCTTCAACTCCACTCACTTCCTTCAAGTAAAAGGCGTTGCTATGGGTACCCGCATGGGTCCAAGTTATAACTCTTTTTGTGGGATATGTCGAACATTTCTTGTTCCAGTCCTACTCAGGCCCTCTCCCCCAACTCTTTTTCCAGTACATTGATGACTGTATCGGTGCCGTTTCCTGCTCCCCCCCGGAACTAGAAAACTTTATCAACTTTGCTTCTAATTTCCACCTTCTCTCACCTTCACATGGTCCATCTCCGACACTTCCCTTCCACAGCTTCTCTGTCTCCATCTCCAGGGATAGGCTGTCTAATAATATTCATTATAAGCCCACCGACTCCCACAGCTACCTCAACTACACTTATTCACACCCTGCCTCCTGTAAGGACTCCATTCCATTCTCCCAGTTTCTCCGTCTCCGACACATCTGCTCTGATGATGCTACATTCCACAACAATGCTTCTGATATGTCTTCCTTTCTCGTCAACCAAGGACTCCCCCCCCACTGTGGTTGACAGGGCCCTCAACTGTGTCCGCTCCATTTCCCGCACCTCTACCTTCACCCCTTCCCCTCCCTCCCAGGACTGCGACAGCGTGCCCCTTGTCCTCACTTTCCACCCCACCAGCCTCCACATCCAAAGGATCATCCTCCGCCACATCCAGCGTGATGCTACTACCAAACGCATCGTCCCCTGTCAGCATTTCGAAGGGATCATTCCCTCCGCGACACCCTGGTCCATTCCTCCATTATCCCACCACCTCGTCTCCTTCCCACGGCACCCCCTGCAATTGCAGGAGGTATAATGCCAGCCCATTTACCTACTCTCTCCTCACTATCCAAGGCCCCAAACACGCTGTTCAGGTGAAACAGTGATTTACTTGTACTTCTTTCAATTTAGTATACTGTATTCGCTGCTCACAGTGTGGTCTCCTCGACACTGGTGAGACCAAACGCAGATTGGGTGACCGCTTTGCGGAACACCTTCGCGCAGTCCGCAAGTTTGACCCCGATTTTCCGGTTGCTGGCCATTTCAACACAACCCCTGCTCTCATGCTCATATCTCTGTCCTGGGATTGATGCAGTGTTCTACCCTTCACCTTAATGGGTACATGCTGGCTCTGAACTCTCAATTTCCTCTTTGAATGACTTCCACTGGTCTATTGTAGAGTTTCCGACAAGTAGCTGCTCCCAGTCCACTTTGGCCAGATCCTGTTTTATCATATTGAAATCGGCCTTCCCCCAATTCAGTACCTTTATTTCCATAACTATCTTAAATCTTAGAGTTATGGTCACTATCCCCGAAATGCTCCCCTATTGAACTTCTACCACTTGCCCAGCTTCAATACCTAGGATTAGGTGCAGTACTGCCCCTTTCCTTGTTGGACTTTCTACGTACTGGCTCAAAAAGCTCTCCTGTATGCATTTTAAGAAGTCTGCCCCCTTTAAGCCTTTTGCACTAAGACTATCCCAGTTGATATTGGGGAAATTGAAATTCCCTACTATTAATACCCTATTATTTTTACACCTCTCTGAGATTTGCCTACATATCTGCTTCTCTATCTCTTCCTGACTGTTTGGAGGCCTGTAGTACACTCCCAGCCAAATGATTGCCCCCTTTTTGTTTTTAAGTTCTACCTCATTTGAGGAACCTTCTAAGATATCATCCCTCCTTACTGCAGTAATTGACTCGTTGATCAACAGTGCAATGCCACCTCCTCTTTTACTCCCTTCCACGCCTGAAGATTCTATACCCTGGAATATTGAGCTGCCAGTCCTGCCCCTCCCTCAACCATGTCTCTGTGATAGCAATAACATGATAATCCCATGTGCTCATCAATACCCTCAATTAATCTGCCTTATTAGTAAGACTCCTTGCATTAAAATAGATGCAATCCAGCCTTGCATTTTTCACTTGTGCCTTAACAGGTCGATATTTGCTCTGCCTTCCAGACTGACTCAGTTTCTCTTCTATATTTGACTGTGCATCACCCCCTACTGTACCTCCACTTTGTATTCTCTCCCCCCCCCCCCCCACAAACAGCACTAGCAAACTTCCTAGCAAGGATGTTGGTTCCGTTCCATTCCAGGTGCAATCCATCCAACTTTGTACAGGTCCCACATTTGCCAGAAACAGTCCGTGTCATCCAGGAAACTGAAGCCCTCCCTCCTGTACCATCTCCTCAGCCACGTATTCATCTGCTCGATCCTCCTATTTCTATACTCACTAGCACGTGGCACCAGGAGTAATCCAGAGATTACAACCTTTGAGGTCCTGCTTTTTAATCTGCTACCTAGCTCCCTAAATTCTTGTTGCAGGACCTTATGCCTCTTTCTACCTATGTCGTCGGTACCAATGTGTACCACGACCTGTGACTGTTCACCCTCCCCCTTCAGAATGCCCCTGCCACTTGACCAACACCGTTGTTGCTGGGACCGCTGGTCCTCCCCACTGCTCCAGCCACCTCCAAGTAGGTGGCCCCCATTATCAGAGACAGTGTGAGGCACTGGGACCTCAGCTGCCAAACTCCCCTTGCACCTTTACGAAAGAGACATTCTCCAAGACCCTCCGTCTTCATCACCAATCCCAATTGTACAGCTTTGCTTCAAAAATGGCAAGTTAGTGGATGTGCATGAGCTTCTGCTTAATGATTACTTCTTTTATACATAATTTTAAATGGCTGCCACTTCAGTCACTTCACCCGCTGTGCAGCTACCTCATCTGCTTGGACGAGGTGCTAAAGTAGCATGGGACCCGCACACCTCTGGTAAAATGGGCGGCACAGTGGCGCAGTGGTTAGCACCGCAGCCTCACAGCTCCAGCGACCCAGGTTCAATTCTGGGTACTGCCTGTGTGGAGTTTGCAAGTTCTCCCTGTGTCTGCGTGGGTTTTCTCCGGGTGCTCCGGTTTCCTCCCACAAGCCAAAAGACTTGCAGGTTGGTAGGTAAATTGGCCATTATAAATTTCCCCTGGTATAAGTAGGTGGTAGGGAAATATAGGGACAGGTGGGGATTAGTGTAAGATTAGTATAAATGGGTGGTTGATGGTCGGCACAGACTCGGTGGGTCGAAGGGCCTGTTTCAGTGCTGTATCTCTAAACTGAACTAAACTAAAATCTCAGTACCTTCTTTAGGTAGCTCTCAACTACCTCCTTAACGAGCATTCTATACTTGCTTGCTTACTGCTACCAAGAGGGTGGCCGTCCTCCTGGAGAAGCCGCCTCTCGAAAAACCTTGATAGACCTTGATCCTTTGTCATCCACCAATTCTTATGTTCCAGATCTACATCAAATGTTACAGACTATGAAGTTATTTAAAACAAATCCAAAAACTTCTGAGAATCCTTGATTGTCCTGTGTATTAGTATGTTAAAAATCCTGTTCATGCAATTTTATCCCCTGCCTCAAACACACGCTATCATCACGATTAAGAATGAAATGATTCAGCTCATACTTGCATCTCCAGGGATGAGTCAGTGCTGTTTCTCTGTCACCTTACTTGGGGGATAAAAGAGGTGCACTTGCCTAATGTGGGAGAACATATACTAAATTATTGCCGCTTATCTGAGGTAACCACCTTTTGGAAAAGTGACTCGCAAAGTAAAGCCTAACAATGCAATGTGTTCAAAGCGTAGCTTTTATTAACAAGTCGCTGGCCAAATGAAGAATGACATTACCTCTGTGCTTGCAAGAATGCCAATATTTCCTTAGAGGGGAAGAATATCTGAAATCCAAAAAGGAGCTGCGTGTTGACTGCTATTTGACTGTGATTGGTATAAAGGGAATTGATATCAGGAGTATTAGCACTGACCTAGTCCACAGGCATTAATTAAAGATACTAACCAGATTCTGAAAGAAGGAAGAGAGATTTTCTCTTAAATCATGGAAGGGCAGCTGAAACCTGTTGCTTGCAATTCCTGTACCCTGTGGGAACTTCAGGACACTTCATGTGTCTTGGGGGATCATATATGTAATAAGTGTCTATTGCTGCTTGAACTCGAGCCCAGTATTTCCAAGCTCGTGGGGCAACTGGAGTCACTGCAGAGCATGAGAGGTACCTAAAGAAGGTACTGAGATCAGGGAGGATGAGAGTTTCCTGGATTGTATGTTCCAGGAGGTGGTCACCTCACAGCCACCGAGAGTTCAGGACAGTAAATGGGTAGCCATCGGCTGAATAGGAAGAGGTAGGAGGTGCAGGTGTTTTCAGGGTTTATGTCACTCAAACAGTACTCAGCACTGGAGACTGCTGGGGGTTACGACACCCTGAAGGAGTGCAGTCCAGACCATGGCACCATTGGGCAAGGGACTGCACAGGAGAGAACAGCAAAGAGTGGAAATGCAATCATCATAGGAGATTCTATCATTAGGGGGACAGACAGGCATTTCTGCAACCATCATTGAGTGTCCTGCATGCTGTTTCTCCTCCCTGGTGCCAGCTTAAAGGACATCATGGTGAGGGTACAGAATACTCTGCAGGGGGAAGGGAGTGAGCCAGACGTTGTGGTACACGTCGGTACAAACGACAGAGAGAAATCAGATTTTCAGGAGCGAGAGCAGAAACAGGAAGATAGGAAGGATCAATACATGGCTTCAGGTATGGTGCAGGAGGGAAGATTTCAGATTCTTGGAACATTGGGACCAGTTCTGGGGCAGGAGGCACCTATTCAAAAGGGACAGGTTGCACTTCAACAGGACTGGGCTCTATGTGCTCATTGGGAGGTTCACTAGTGTGGTTGGGGAAGGTTTAAACTAAATTGGCAGGGGGATGGGCACCGGCATATATAGTAGCAAAAGAGAGAAATAAGGTGCACAAAGAACTGAGAGTGTTCGATAGTGTGGTGAATAAGGTTGGTGAGCTACAAGCACAAATAGACATGTGGGAATATGATGGCGTGGCAATAACAGAAATGTGGCTTAAAAATGGTGAGGGTGCTTAATATTCTCAGATACAAAGCCTTCAGAAAAAAGATAAGGAAGGAAAAAAAGGGAGGTGCGATGCAGTACTGATAAGGGAAGACATTATTGGAAAGAGAGGGGACAAAAGAATCCATTTGTTTACAGTTGAGAAGCAAAGAAAGGGTATGATCACACTGGTGAATGGGGTAAGTGAGTGAGGCAAATCTGCAGGGAAATCACAGGGAAGTGCAAGAACTATAGCGTTGTGATGGTGGGGGCTTTAATTACCCAAATATCGATTGGAATAATGTTAGAGTAAAGGGCAAGGATCAGGTGAAATTTCTGAAATGTGTTCAGGAGTACAGCATGTTCTCGGTCCAACTAGGAAGGACGCATTGCTGGATCTGGTGCTCGGGTGGGCCAAGTGTCTGTGGAGGAACAATTGGGTAAGAGTGATCCTTGCATCAGAAGGTTTAGATTAGTAATGGCAAAGATGAAGGAACAAGCTAAAGTAGAACTTCTAAATCGGAATGGGATGAGAGAGGATTTAGCCAGGGTGAAAATGGAACCAAAGATTGACAGGAAAAACTGCAGTCAAAGCAATGGGTGATCTTTAAGGAACAGACGTTTCAGGTTCAGGCTAGGTACATTCCAACAGGGAATAAGGTAAGGTAACCAAATCCCGGGCTCCTTGGATGACAAAGCAGATAGAGAATATGAGGAAACAAAAAAAAAAGGGGATGGGGTGTATGATGCATGTCAGGTAAATTCTTCAAGTGAAAACCAGGCCAAGTACAATGAGTTGAGAGGAGAAGTAAAGAGGAAAATAAGACTGGCAAGGAGAGAATGAGAGAACAGAATGGCAGGTAATAGAACAGGAAACTCAAAAATCTTCTACCAGCTTGTAAATAGTATGCGGGTAGTTAGAGGTGGGGTAGGCCCTATTAGGGACAAAGAGGGTGATATATGCTTAGAGATGCAGAGCACGGCTAGAATACTTAATTAATGAGTACTTTGTATCAGTGTTTACTAAGGAGCATGCTGACAAAATATTAGAAGCAGAGAGGGTAGAAGTAATGGATGGGATGAAAATTGATAGGAAGGTTGTACTCGAT